>NW_027253206.1:0-17188 GCF_044704955.1 Pristiophorus japonicus
CCGGCGCTCCCTCCCTCCCTCCCTCTCTCTCCCGGCACTCCCTCCCTCCCTGGCGCTCGCTCGCTCTCCCCGGCGCTCCCTCCCTCCCTCCCTCCCTCGCTCTCTCCCCCGGCGCTCCCTCCCTCCCTCCCTCTCTCTCCCCGGCACTCCCTCCCTCGCGCGCTCTCCCCGGCGCTCCCTCACGCGCGCTCTCCCCGGCGCTCCCTCGCGCGCGGCGCTCTCTCCCCCGGCGCTCCCTCGCGCGCGCGCGCTCTCTCCCCCCGGCGCTCCCTCGCGCGCGCGCTCTCTCCCCCCGGCGCTCCCTCGCGCGCGCGCGCTCTCTCCCCCCGGCGCTCCCTCGCGCGCGCGCGCTCTCTCCCCCCGGCGCTCCCTCGCGCGCGCGCGCTCTCTCCCCCCGGCGCTCCCTCGCGCGCGCGCGCTCTCTCCCCCCGGCGCTCCCTCGCGCGCGCGCGCTCTCTCCCCCCGGCGCTCCCTCGCGCGCGCGCGCTCTCTCCCCCGGCGCTCCCTCGCGCGCGCGCGCTCTCTCCCCCCGGCGCTCCCTCGCGCGCGCGCGCTCTCTCCCCCCGGCGCTCCCTCGCGCGCACGCTCTCCCCGGCGCTCGCTCGCTCGCTCTCCCCGGCACTCCCACCCTCCCTCGCGCGCTCGCTCGCTCTCCCCGGCACTCCCACCATCCCTCGCGCGCTCGCTCGCTCGCTCTCCCCGGCGCTCGCTCGCTCTCCCCAGCCCTCCCTCCCTCCCGCACACGCTCTCCCAGGCGCTCCCTCCCGCGCGCGCTCGCTCGCTCTCCCCGCCGCTCGCTCTCCACGGCGCTCACTCCCTCCCGCGCGCGCTCGCTCGCTCTCCCCGGCGCTCGCTCCCTCCCGCGCGTGCTCTCCCCGGCCCTCGCTCGCTCGCTCGCTCGCTCTCCCCGGCGCTCCTTCCCTCCCTCCCTCCCTCCCTCGCGCCCCGGCGCTCCCTCCCTCCCTCCCTCCCTCCCGCGCGCGCTCTCCCCGGCGCTTGCTCTTTCCCTCGCTCGCTCTCCCCGGCGCTCCCTCCCTCCCTCGCGCACTCGCTCGCTCGCTCTCCCCGGCGCTCCCTCGCGCGCGCGCGCTCTCCCCGGCGCTCCCTCGCGCGCGCGCGCTCTCCCCGGCGCTCCCTCGCGCGCGCACGCGTTCCCCGGCGCTCCCTCGCGCGAGCACGCGCTCTCCCCGGTGCTCCCTCGCGCGCGCACGCGCTCTCCCCGGTGCTCCTTCCCTCCCTCGTGCTCTCCCCGGCGCTCCCTCGCTCTCCCCGGCGCTCGCTCGCGCGCTCTCCCCGGCGCTCCCTCGCGCGCACGCTCTCTCCCCCGGCGCTCCCTCGCGCGCGCGCTCTCACCCCCCGGCGCTCCCTCGCGCGCGCGCGCTCTCTCTCCCCCGGCGCTCCCTCGCGCGCGCGCGCTCTCTCCCCCCCGGCGCTCCCTCGGGCGCGCGCGCTCTCTCCCCCCGGCGCTCGCTCGCACTCCCCGGCGCTCGCTCTCTCCCGCGCGCGCGCTCTCTCTCCCCGTCGCTCTCTCCCCCTCCCTCTCCCCGGCGCTCCCTCCCTCCCTGGCGCTCGCTCGCTCTCCCCGGCGCTCCCTCCCTCGCGCGCTCCCTCCCTCCCTCCCTCCCTCCCTCGCTCTCCCCAGCCCTCCCTCCCTCCCTCGCGCTCCCTCCCTCCCTCCCGCACGCGCTCTCCCCGGTGCTCCCTCCCTCCCTCGCGCGCTCTCCCTGGTGCTCGCTCGCTCTCTCTCCCCGGCGCTCGCGCGCTCGCTCGCCCTCACACGCGCGCTCGCTCGCTCTCCCCGGCGCTCGCTCCCTCGCTCTCCCCGGCGCTCGCTCCCTCGCTCTCCCCGGCGCTCGCTCCCTCGCTCTCCCCGGCGCTCGCTCCCTCGCTCTCCCCGGCACTCGCTCCCTCGCTCTCCCCGGCGCTCGCTCCCTCCCGCGCTCTCCCCGGCGCTCGCTCCCTCGCTCCCTCCCTCGCTCGCTCGCTCTCCCCGGCGCTCGCTCCCTCCCTCCCTCCCGCGCTCGCTCGCTCTCCCCGGCGCTCCCTCCCTCCCTCGCGCACTCGCTCGCTCGCACTCCCCGGCGCTCCCACCCTCCCTCCCTCGCGCGCGCTCGCTCGCTCGCCCCGGCGCTCCCTCCCTCCCTCCCTCGCTCGCTCGCTCTCCCCGGCGCTTGCTCGCTCTCCTCGGCGCTTGCTCGCTCTCCTCGGCGCTCGCTCGCTCTCCCCGGCGCTCGCTCCCTCCCTCCCTCCCGCGCGCGCTCGCTCGCTCTCCCCGGCGCTCGCTCCCTCCCTCCCGCCCGCGCTCGCTCGCTCTCCCCGGCGCTCGCTCCCTCCCTCCCTCGCGCGCTCGCTCGCTCGCTGTCCCCGGCGCTCGCTCCCTCCCGCGCGCGCTCGCTCGCTCTCCCCGGCGCTCCCTCCCTCCCGCGCTCGCTCCCTCGCTCTCCCCGGCGCTCGCTCCCTCCCGCGCACGCTCCCTCGCTCTCCCCGGCGCTCCCTCCCTCCCGCGCGCGCTCCCTCGCTGTCCCCGGCGCTCCCTCCCTCCCGCGCGCGCTCGCTCACTCGCTCCCTCCCGCGCGCGCTCGCTCGCTCTCCCCGGCGCTCCCTCCCTCCCGCGCGCGCTCCCTCGCTCTCCCCAGCGCTCTCTCTCCCCAACGCTCCCTCTCTCTCTCGCTCTCTTCTCTCTCTCCCTCTCCCCCACCAAAGAAAGCTGCTTTGTCACCAATGGAGCTGTTCAGTCCCCATCAGAGACCTTCCAAGCCTCACTAACACCTGAACTACTATTCCGCGTTTCTGTGCAAGAGTGATGTACTCTGCTGCGGACCTTTCCGAAATAGATTGACTAAGTACAGTGTAAGGATTGTAAAGGAATAGTTTCTTTATCCTGGTCGTTGTCCTGAAATCCTGTGCCCCTAATTTTAACTGGAGGTTGCTTTTGAATCTTTACATTGTACTTGTTTAAAGCTCATCTGAGGATCTACATTTCCTGTCTACTGAGTTGTATTGCAGTTTTTTTTAAAAGCTTGCTAATAACCTGGGTTTCCAATCTCCATTTTATTATGGTACAAGATGGATGCTCATCGACTGGTTGAGAAATATAGTTGATGGAATTAATAGGCTGAAAAGACTGTAAATTAATGAATGTGATTTGCTGACATTATGGACCAATGTTCCATAACTTAAATAGTTTATGAACATCAGAATCCAGAACTTGAAAAGACAGCCTTCATATCTTCTGCAGTTTGAAGTATTAAAAATGGAATTAAGAACATAAGAAATAGGAACAGGAGTAGGCCATTTGGCCCCTCGAGCCTGCTCCGCCACTCAATAAGATCATGGTTGATCTGATCCCCAATACCTTTTACTCCCTTATCGCTCAAAAATCTGTCTATCTCCACCTTAAATATATTCAATGACCCAGCCTCCACAGCTCTCTGGGGCAGAGAATTCCATAGAGTTACAACCCTCAGAGAAGAAATTTCTCCTCATCTCAGTTTTAAATGGGCGGCCCCTTATTCTAAGACTATGCCCCCTAGTTTTAGTTTCCCCTACGAGCCGAAATATCCTCTCTGCATTCACCTTGCTGAGCCTCATTATCTTATGTTTCAATAAGATCACCTCTCATTCTTCTGAACTCCAATGTGTGTAGGCCCAACCTATCACTAATACTGTGTGAAGGGCAGTGATGAAGCGATTGAACACTTTGAGGGGAATGTTTAAAGACTAGTAGTGATCAATGTCAAAATGACATTTACAGAATGATTGAACAAGCAGTTGTGATATCTTTAAAGCAGAATAACTGCATTGTGTGATTGACAGAAAAGTATGACAGGAATTATCTTGAGGTAATTTAGCAATTGTATAATTAGTTTATATTATATGGCCAGTGCTTTATTTCTCAGGTGATGAAAGAAGGTGCACCAGAGCTAAATTTGAGTGGTTCTGAGGCTGAGGAGGAGAGAGAGGAATGCAAGGTGGAAGGAGAGAAGGATCCCGACTTTAACCAGGTACTATGTCATTTGATTGCATTTAAAATGATAGCTTGCCGAAGAGTGGTCGCAAGGAGCCAATGTTCATTCTTAAACATAGCTTGTATTCCTATTTTGGATAATTGGTTACATAAGAAATACGAGCTGGAGTAGGCCATACGGCCCCTCGAGCCTGCTCCGCCATTTAATACGATCATGGCTGATCCGATAATGGACTCCGGTCCACTTACCTGCCCGCTCTCCATAACCCCTTATTCCCTTATTGTTTAAGAAACTATCTATTTCTGTCTTAAATTTATTCAATGTCCCAGCTTCCACAGCTCTCTGAGGCAGCAAATTCCACAGATTTTCAACCCTCTGAGAGAAGAAATTTCTCCTCATCTCTATTTTAAATGGGCGGCCCCTTATTCTAAGATTGTCTCCCCCATCAGTGGAAACATCCTCTCTGCATCCACCTTGTCAAGCCCCTCATAATCTTATACGTTTTGATAAGATCACCTCTCATTCTTCTGAATTCCAATGAGTAGAGGCCCAACCCCCTCATCTCGGGAATCAACCTCATGAACCTTCTCTGAACTGCCTCCAAAGCAAGTATATCCTTTCGTAAATATGGAAACCAAAACTGCACGCAGTATTCCAGGTGTGGCCTCACCAATACCCTGTGTAGCTGTAGCAAGACTTCCCTGCTTTTATACTCCATCCCCTTTGTAATAAAGGCCAAGATACCATTGGCCTTCCTGATCACTTGCTGTACCTGCATACTAACCTTTTGTATTTCATGCACAAGTACCCCCAGGTCCCACTGTACTGCAGCACTTTGCAATTTTTCTCCATTTAAATAATAACTTGCTCTTTGATTTTTTTTCTGCCTCACACTTTCCAACATTATACTCGGCATCTGCCAAATTTTTGCACACTCACTTAGCCTGTCTATGTCCTTTGCAGATTTTTTGTGTTCTCTTCACACATTGCTTTTCCTCCCATCTTTGTATTGTCGGCAAACTTGGCTACGTTGCTGGCATCATCTGGGACTTACAGCTGCACATGGATAATTAAGAACAAACTTCTTTTAAATTTAATGCATTTTATTTTTTCTTGATGGTGTACATTTGTACATGGTTAGCATAATAGTACTCCATATTGTTTGTGTAATAGTTGACTAATACACTCAGAGTTAACACCGGGGCCCAAGGGCATTGCAAACCCATTTATTGTGTAAATTGCAGAGAGGACCGTCAAAAATACAAAGTTTCTGTTTTCATTGAAGTAGTTCAAAAATCAAGTAAAATGAGATGGAACCTGGGAAGGAATAATTCCATTAATAGGATGGCATTAATCGGCTAAAATGCATATGGTCATTTTCTAAATGCCAAATGAGTACATCACACATTTGCAATGATGTAAATTACGTTTAATTATGTACTCCCAAGTAACATGGATAAGGTAAATCATTCAACTGGACCATTAGAGGGACATTTTAAGAGAATGTTTGACTGCAGTATGTAATCGTCCTTTACTGCATCTTAGACCACCTCATCAGGTAGCCATCTTCAGATTATTTTCTCACTGACAGCCAGTTATATTGTGTTGTACCACTGCAAAGGAAATTAAACTGTGCTAAGAATATTTTGTCTTCACTGATAATTTATAGTGCTCTTATTTACCAGCTATTAACTTAGAGTTTGGCTTGTCTGCCACTGATAGTTTGCACATGGTTCTTATGCACCCTCCAGGTACCCTGTGTAAACTGATGCTCTCCGAACAAGGGGCTGGTTGTCACTGTTGTACAGGTGATTGTTAAAATAATTGTGTGTTTACCTTCATCTCATGGCTAATTCCAGGGGACAATCTCTCAATGTACAAATGTTCATTGTGCTGGGTTTCTAAGTGAACATACAGTTCTAACCTTTTCACAACATCCCCAAAGTCTACCTGCCACAGGGCAGGTTGCGTGATTCAGTCTTGTCAGTGTTGATCAAGATCACGGCCAAATAATCAAGCTCTTTGTGCTTCCATGATGTGCTTGACAATTCAGATCTTCAACAACACTGTAGGCATGCAGGTGGTTCTTGTCTCTGCATCTTTCATCAGAACTTGAAAACATTACAGATGAGCAGTATTTAAAAACTGAGCAAAGGAAAAGGGAGGAAGGAAGACATACACACACGGGCTCCTTAGAGTAAGTTATCTATACAAACTAGACCAAAGCCGACCAGTGAGCAACTCGTGGTTTAGCATTAGCGAATTAAATAGTGACGTTGCCTGCAGACTATGAACGTGAAATGTTATCCTCCATGTTCTACACTGATTGGGCACATAAACAAATAGGTAAAGTTTCTCCACTTTATGTAGTTGTAAGCTACGGTTGACTTCAGACCATCTGCTTTCAGAGTAACGGAGCCAAGCGACGGAAGCTGTCACACCCGTGTATTGGCGGTGGGAACAGCAGCACGTACTATAAACAGGGAATTCGACGCAGCACACGGCATAGAGTTCGTGGAGAAAAGGAGCTCATCGTGTCAGCCAATCAAACTCTCAAAGAGTTGAAAATACAGGTAAAGTATTTTTTTAATGTTTTGGGAGAATTAGAGATACTATTTTAAGTGAGAGATTCAGCTTCTGTTATGCAACTGGCAGATTTGCAGCTGATTTTATTTGTGGAATAGGTTACCAGGAGAGGCATTGAAATGAACCATTATAAATGATTTCAAAAGGCAATTGGATGTGTAACTGGAGAAAGAAGGTATTCAGGGCCGGGGGTATTGAAAGAAAGCAAATTAATGGAGTTCGGATCTGTCAATTAATGGACTGGTTGGATCATTTATTTCATGATCTGAAAAATTCTATGTTGTGATTTTTTTTCACTGCAGTTTGGATTTTAGGAAGTAGCATACCTGAGTACATGTTATGAGGCACTAATCATATTGAGGTGCTCCGTTAACAATCCATTAAAGCAAAACTCAATCCATTTGGCTATTGAGTCCTACAGAGGTCAGTGATATTGGTGCGAGCAGCTGCATTCTGGTTGCACTTGATTAATGATAGAACCACTGAAAGCATTTCAAATGGTTAGAAACAATTGTTTACCAAGTGCCAATACAATCAATATAATATAACGGGAAAAACTATAGATAAAAAGGGACGCATATGTCATATACCAACGGCTAAATACTTTAGAATCTTTAGAGCAATATAGGAAGTTAAGAGGCAAAATTAAAAAGGATATTAGGAATGCTAAGAGAGAGCACGAGAAATTCTTGGCCAGTAAAATTAAGGAAAACCTTAAGATGTTCTATAAATATATTAAGTGCAAGGGGGTAACTAAAGAAAGGGTAAGGCCTATTAGAGACCATGAGGGTAATCTTTGTGTGGAGGCGGAAGATGTTGGTAGGGTTCTTAATGAATACTTTGCATCTGTTTTCACAAAGGAAAGGGGTAATGCAGATACTGCTATCGAGGAGGAGTATGATATTCTGAATGAAATAAATATACTGAGAGAGGAAGTATTAAGGAGTTTAAAAGCAGCTTTGAAAGTAGATACGTTTCCAGGCCCGGATGAAATGCATCCCAGGCTGTTGAGCGAAGTAAAAAAGGAACTAGCAGAGGCCTTGACCATCATTTTCCAGTCTTCATTGGATCTGGGCATGATGCCAGAGGATTGGAGGACTGCTAATGTAGTACGATTGTTTAAGAAGGGAAAAAGGGATAGGCCGAGTAATTACAGGTCTGTCAGCTTAACCTCAGTGGTGGGAAAATTATTGAAAAAAATCCTGAAAGACAGGATAAATCTGCATTTGGAAAGGCAAGGATTAATTAGGGACAGTCAGCGAGGATTTGTTAAGGGAAGATCATGTTTGATGATCCCTGAATTTTGAGGTGAGGTAACCAAGAGGGTCGATGAGGGTAGTGCGTACGATGTAGTATATATGGACTTTAGCAAGGCTTTTGATAAGGTCCCACATGGTAGACTGGTCATGAAAGTTAAAGCCCATGGGATACAGGGCAAAGTGGCAAGTTGGATCCAAAATTGGCTTGGAGATAGGAAGCAAAGGGTAATGATTGATGGATGTTTTTGTGACTGGAAGGATGTTTCCAGTGGGGTTCCGCAGGGCTCAGTACTGGGTCCCTTGCTTTTTGTGGTATATATCAACGATTTAGATTTGAATATAGGGAGTATGATTAAGAAGTTTGCAGACGACACTAAAATTGGCTATGTGGTTGATAATGAAGAGGAAAGGCATGGGCTTCAGGAGGATATCAATCTGGTCAGGTGGGCAGAGCAGTGACAAATGGAATTTAATTCAGAGAAGTGTGAGGTAATGCACTTTGGGAGGGCTAATAAGGAAAGGGTATACACATTAAGCGGTAGGCCACTTAATAGTGTAGATGAACAAAGGGATTTTGGAGTGCTTGTCCACAGATCCCTGAAAGTAGCAGGCCAGGTCGATAAGGTGGTTAAGAAGGCTTGCCTTTATTGGCAGAGGCATAAAATATAAGAGCAGGGAGGTTATGCTTAATTTGTATAATACTTTGGTTAGGCCACAGCTGGAGTACTGCGTGCTGTTCTGGTCGTCTTACTATAGGAAGGATGTGATTGCACTAGAGAGGGTCAGAGGAGATTTACTAGGATGCTGCCTGGAATGGAGAATTTTAGTTATGAGGACAAATTGGATAGGCTGGGTTTGTTCTCATTGGAACAGAGGAGGTTGAGAGGAGACCTCATTGAGGTGTACAAAATATTGAGGTGCCTCGACATAGTGGATAGTAATGGTCTATTTCCATTGGTGGAGGGGTCTATTACAAGGGGGCATAGTTTTAAGGTGGTTGGTGGAAGGTTCAGAGGAGATTTGCGGGAGGGGGGACGCTTCTTTACGCAGAGGGTTGTGGGGATCTGGAACTCGCTGCCTGGAAGAGTGATGGACGCAGAAACCCTCACCACTTTTAAGAGATGGTTGGATGGGCACTTAAAGTGCAGTAACCTGCAGGGTAACGGACCTAGAGCTGGTAATTGGGATTAAACTGGATGACCTTTTGTTGGATGGCGTAGATATAATGGTAAGTACTGCAGGGAATAGAATACGGCCAGGGTGATGATCTGGACTAGTTTTAATCACCTAGATGGGTCGGAGAGGAATTTTCCCAGATTTTTTTCTCCCTAAATTGGCCTGGGTTTTTATCTGGTTTTTGCGCCTCTCAGCAGATCACATGGCTCTGATTGAGGTGGAGTGTAGAATGTTTCAATGTAAGGGGTGTCGCAGTTGTGTGAGGCGGACTGGTTGGGCTGGGTGCTCTTTGCCTTTCCGTTATTGTTCATAGGTTTATATGTAACCTTTAGGGCTGCGATGGGTCGCAATGGCCTCCTTCTGCGCTGTAAATTTCTATGTTTCTATAATGCAGGACTAGGATTTAAACTGATGTACAGGACAAAATGGTATTCTTGCATACATTGAGACCTTGGTATGTTTTTTTTTGGTCTGCAGTGAGGAATGCCAATGGAGGCAGCAATAGTATAAGCTTTCTGGTAAAATAATTACTGTCGCTATTCCATTTTCTGAAGCAGGAGATGTCATATAAAGTATGATCTGTATTCATGCATTTTTGGAGACATTCAAAAGTGTTGTTGATATTTTTCTGTTTTCCTCCTATATTAGTTTTAATGAATAAATAATCACGTTTTTGTCGATACATTTCTGGATTTGTCTAAACTAACATACGAGGAAGTGTTGGGAATTGTCCCTGTGATGATGCTGGTCAGGTAGATTGTTTGCAGGAGTTGCTGATGCCTTTAAAACTTTCACCCCTTCTACAGATCATGCACGCCTTTTCCGTCGCACCATTTGATCAGAATTTGTCACTGGAAGGACGGATGCTAACTGATGACACTGCAACACTGGGTAATCTGGGAGTCATCCCAGAATCAGTCATTCTGTTAAAGGTACTTTCATTCAACCATTACACAATTTAGTGGTAATATGTTGATCGTTATGTAGTCAAGATATTTTATTTTCCTCTTTACTGACTGGCAGTGGTTTCACCTACAACTTGCTTGCAAGCACCTTCTGATGATTTTTCCCACAGGGTGTGTGAAATGTTTATTCTGTTGCACTCTGGCAGTATTCCAGACTTCCTCCTCCTGCTTTCAGCTTCTCTTTACAAACACTTGCAGCAAATTGATGAGGCCCCCTCCCATTACTCAGTTAGTTTAATACTGCAGTGACCAGATATATTCTTTCAAAAATAAACAATTAATGAAAGGCAGTGTGATTAAAGCTAGCATTCCATACTGTCTTTGACCCAGCAAAACTGTTTTAGATTGCAAACACAAACAAGGCTGCAAAAATGGAACCTCATACAATTATCGAAGTTACAAGAAGGCTATTAACCCCATTGTGCTGGCTCTTCCACTGTCTACTGCAATCCCATTTCCCTGCCTTTCTCCCATATCTATTTATATTTGTCCTTTTCAGCTGCTTATCCAGTTCTCTTAAATTGTTATAGGCTCTGCCTCAATACGCACTTGTGGTAAATAATCCTTGTTCAATAATCCTCCTTGTGGAACAATTCTTCTGATTCCCCCCTTTATTCTGAGTTTGTGCCCCCTTGTTACTGATTTGCCAGGCAGTGGAAACAATCCATCAGTAATGACCCTCTCAAAGCCTTTGATTAATGTGAACATTGTTATTGAAGTCCACTTTAACCTTCCCCTAGTGAAAAAGATCCAATTTTTCATGTCTATCTTAATAACTATTCTGGTATAATTCCAGTGAATCTTCACTCTACCCTTTCCACAGTTCATATAATATTCACGTAATGAGGTGCCCAACGATGTGCCACATATACAAAGTCCAGACTCCCATCTACTTTTTTGAATGTCCTTTTTACCTGCAGCCCAACCTTGTTACAGAAAATATCCATGTCTGCACCACTACTTCTCTGTTCCTCAACTCTGTTCAGGGTTGAATCAATATCACGGTTTTCCCCAAAATGTATTACATAGAAGCATAGAAAATAGGTGCAGGAGTAGGCCGTTCGGCCCTTCGAGCCTGCATCACCATTCAATAAGATCATGGCTGATCATTCCCTCAGTACCCCTTTCCTGCTTTCTCTCCATACCCCTTGATCCCTTTAGCTGTAAGGGCCATATCTAACTCCCTCTTGAATATATCCAATGAACTGGCATCGACAACTCTCTGCGGTAGGGAATTCCACAGGTTAACAACTCTCTGAGTGAAGAAGTTTCTCCTCATCTCAGTCCTAAATGGCTTACCCCTTATCCTTAGACTATGTCCCCTGGTTCTAGACTTCCCCAACATCGGGAACATTCTTCCTGCATCTAACCTGTCCACTCCGTCAGAATTTTATGTTTCTATGAGATCCCCTCTCATCCTTCTAAACTCCAGTGAATACAGGCCCAGTCGATCCAGCCTCTCGTATGTCAGTCCTGCCATCCCGGGAATCAGTCTGTTGAACCTTCGCTGCACTCCCTCAATAGCAAGAACGTCCTTCCTCAGATTAGGAGACCAAAACTGGACACAATATTCCAGGTGAGGCCTCACCAAGGCCCTGTACAACTGCAGTAAGACCTCCCTGCTCCTATTCTGAAACCCCTAACTATGAAGGCCAACATACCATTTGCCTTCTTCACCATCTGCTGAACCTGCATGCCAACTTTCAATTACTGATGTTCCATGACACCCACGTCTTGCTGCACCTCCCCTTTTCCTAATCTGCTGCCATTCAAATAATATTCTGTCTTTGTGTTTTTGCCACCAAAGTGGATAACCTCACATTTATCCACATTATACTGCATCTGCCACACATTTGCCCACTCACCTAACCTGTCCAAGTAACCCTGCAGCCTTTTAGCGTCCTCACAGCTCTCACTGCCATCCAACTTAGAGTCATCTACAAACTTGGAGATAATTACACTCAATTCCCTCCTCCAGATCATTAATGTATATTGTAAATAGCTGAGGTCCTAGCACTGAGCCCTGCGATACCCCACTAGTCATTGCCTGCCATTCTGAAAAGGACCCGTTTATCCCGATTCTCTGCTAACCAGTTATCTATCTACGTCAGTACATTACCCCTAATACCATGTGCTTTAATTTTGCTCACCAATCTCTTGTGTGAGACCTTGTCAAAAGCCTTTTGAAAGTCCAAATACACCACATCCACTGTCCACTCTACTCGTTACATCCTCAAAAAATTCTAGAAGATTTGTCCAGCAGGATTTCCCTTTCATAAATCCATGCTGACTTGGGCCGATCCCGTCACAGTTTTCTAAATGTGCTGCTATTTTATCTTTAATAATTGATTCCAATATTTTCCCACTACTGATGTCAGGCTAACCGGTCTATAATTTTCTCTCTCCCTCCTTTCTTAAAAAGTGGTGTTACATTAACTACCGATCCAGAGTCGATAGACTGTTGGAAAATGATCACCAATGCATCCACTATTTCTAGGGATACTTCCTTAAGTACTCTGAGATGCACACTATCAGGCCCCGGGGATTTATCAGCCTTTAATCCCATCAATTTCCCTAACACTATTTCCTGCCTAATAAGGATTTTCTTCAGCTCCTCCTTCTCACTAGACCCTTAGTCCCCTAGTATTTCCGGAAGGTTATTCGTGTCTTCCTTCGTGAAGACAGAAGCAAAGTACTTGTTTAACCGGTCCGCCAATTCTTTATTCCCCATTATAAATTCACCTTAATCTGACTGCAAGGGACCTAAGTTTGTTTTCACTAATCTTTTTCTTTTCACATATCTGTAGAAGCTTTTGCAGTCAGTTTTTATGTTCCCAGCAAGCTTCCTCTCATACTCTATTTTTCCCCTCCTAATTAAACCCTTTGTCCTCCTCTGCTGTATTACAAAATTCTCCCAGTCCTCAAGTTTGCTGCTTTTTCTGGCCAATTTATATGCCTCTTCCTTGGATTTAACACTATCCTTAATTTCCCTTGTTAGCCACGGTTGAGCCACCTTCCCTGTTTTATTTTTACTCCAGACAGGGATGTACAATTGTTGAAGTTCATCCATGTGATCTTTAAATGTTTGCCATTGCCTATCCACCGTCAACCCTTTAAGTATCACTCGCCAGTCTATTCTAGCCAATTCACGTCTCATACCATCGAAGTTACCTTTCCTTAAGTTCAGGACCCTAGTCTCTGAATTAACTGTGTCACTCTCCATCTTAATAAAGAATTCTACCATATTATGGTCACTCTTCCCCAAGGGGCCTCGCACAACAAGATTGCTAATCAGTCCTTTCTCATTATACATCACCCAGTCTCGGCAGGCTAGCCCTCTAGTTGGTTCCTCGACATATTGGTCCAGGAAACCATCCCTAATACACTCCAGGAAATCCTCCTCCACCGTATTGCTATCGGTTTGGTTAGCCCAATCAATATGTAGATTAAAGTTGCCCATGATAACTGCTATACCTTTATTGCACGCATCCCTAATTTCTTGTTTGGTGCTGTCCCCAACCTCTCTACGACAGTTTGGTGGTCTGTACATAAATCCCACTAGCGTTTTCTGCCATTTGAAATTCCGTAGCTCCACCCATACCGATTCCACATCATCCAAGCTAATGTCCTTCCTTACTATTGTATTAATTTCTTCTTTAACCAGTAACGCCACCTCACCTCCTTTTCCTTTCTGTCTATCCTTCCTAAATGTTGAATACCTCTGGATGTTGAGTTCCCAGTCTTGGTCACCCTGGAGCATGTCTCCGTGATGCTATGTGCGCAGTTAATTCGTCCGCCTTATTCCGAATACTCCTCGCATTGAGGCACGGAGCCTTCAGGCTTGTCTTTTTAACACCCTTTGCCCCTTTAGAATTTTGCTGTAATTTGGCCCTTTTTGCTTTTTGCCTTGGGTTTCTCTGCCCTCCACTTTTATTTTTCTTCTTTCTATCTTTTGCTTCTGTCCCCATTCAACTTCCCCCTGTCTCGCTGCATAGGTTCCCATCCCCCTGCCATATTAGTTTAACTCCTCACCAACAGCACTAGCAAACACTCCCCCTAGGATATTGGTTCCCGTCCTGCCCAGGTGCAGACCGTCCGGTTTGTACTGGTCCCATCTCCCCCAGAACCGGTTCCAATGTCCCAGGAATTTGAATCCCTCCCTTCTGCACCACTCCTCAAGCCATTACCTTACATTTTTCTGCATTTAACTGCATCTGCCCATTTTCTGCCCACTCTGTTAATCCATACGCTCCTCTTCATTCTAACATACAGTTTGCCGTGGCTTCTAATTTGGTATGGCCTTCAAACTTTTACATAATTCATTTAATGTTTATATCAAAATGATTTATGCAAATAGAAGACGAGGTTCCAGTATAGATCCCTGGGTACAAAAAAATGTCGAAAAAATGGCAACCGCCTTGCTTCCGCCCACTTTCGGTGCACAGCACGGCGGCCGCGATATTGGACAGTTCGGAAGTAATGCCGTTGCCTGCGTCGCCACAAGTATTTTAATTATCAGGAGCATGATTTCAATCGGCATGCAACACGAATTGATGCTCATCGATTTTGAACGTCGCCACTCCTCTTATCGCCCTATGCATGCAGCCGTTGACAGCGCGTAGAGCCGGGAGGAAGCGGCACTGAGCTATTATAACCCGTACACTAAACAGGTGCTGAGATAGCTGCAGAGCTCAGACTATAATTGGAGTGAAAACTGCTTCTAATGAGAGGCATCAAATACTCCCCTCACAGTCAGTCAAACATTACAGCTGGTAAATACTTTTCAAATAAACTGTACTGTACTATCGTTGTAAGAATCTTGGGGGAAAAAAAACAAAGCTGCAGTTCCTTACATTTTATACGTTGGATTTTCTAATTTAGGAATCACTATAATAGGCAAAGTTTTGAAGTCTGCTTTTAAAAGGCCAAGTATTATGGAGGATTTAACACCATATTCTCACCAAGAGTTCTTCATAAGTCTGTTAAAAATGTAATTGAATTCTCTTCTGCATGATTTACAACAGTAAACTCGTGACCAAGGTTAATGTTTCCCTTTTTAAAAATGTATTTCAATTGATTTCTCATGCAACAGTTTAATGACGTGATACAGTCTTTATGTGGTGCTTCTCAGTCACAATCCCTCCACATCTGAGCCTGTGCTTCAAGACCCACTCACCAGGGAGTGAATCCCCTCTGTGATCGGCAGGTTAGTGCACTGTCACTGCTCACTGCAAGATGGTGCCCCCTACTTCCCCTTTCCCCCTCCTTCCCCCTCCCCCACCCTTCTCCCTCCCCCACCCTTCTCCCTCCCCCACCCTTCTCCCTCCCCCCTCCCCCACCCTTCTCCCTCCCCCCTCCCCCACCCTTCTCCCTCCCCCCTCCCCACCCTTCCCTCCCTCCCCCCTCCCCCACCCTTCTCCCTCCCCCCTCCCCCACCCTTCTCCCTCCCCCCCTCCCCCACCCTTCTCCCTCCCCCCTCCCCCACCCTTCTCCCTCCCCCCTCCCCCACCCTTCTCCCTCCCCCCTCCCCCACCCTTCTCCCTCCCCCCTCCCCCACCCTTCTCCCTCCCCCCTCCCCCACCCTTCTCCCTCCCCCCTCCCCCACCCTTCTCCCTCCCCCCTCCCCCACCCTTCTCCCTCCCCCCTCCCCCACCCTTCTCCCTCCCCCCTCCCCCACCCTTCTCCCTCCCCCACCCTTCTCCCTCCCCCTCCCCCACCCTTCTCCCTCCCCCCCTCCCCCACCCTTCTCCCTCCCCCCTCCCCCACCCTTCTCCCTCCCCCCTCCCCCACCCTTCTCCCTCCCCCCTCCCCCACCCTTCTCCCTCCCCCCTCCCCCACCCTTCTCCCTCCCCCACCCTTCTCCCTCCCACCCTTCTCCCTCCCCCCTCCCCCACCCTTCTCCCTCCCCCCTCCCCCACCCTTCTCCCTCCCCCCCTCCCCCACCCTTCTCCCTCCCCCCTCCCCCACCCTTCTCCCTCCCCCACCCTTCTCCCTCCCCCACCCTTCTCCCTCCCCCACCCTTCTCCCTCCCCACCCTTCTCTCCTCCCCACCCTTCTCCCTCCCCCACCCTTCACCCTCCCCACCCTTCTCCCTCCCCCACCCTTCTCCCTCCCCCACCCTTCACCCTCCACCCTCCCCACCCTTCACCCTCCCCCCTCCCCCACCCTTCTCCCTCCCCCCTCCCCCACCCTTCTCCCTCCCCCCTCCCCCACCCTTCTCCCTCCCCCTTCCCCCTCCCTTCTCCCTCCCCCCTCCCCCACCCTTCTCCCCCCCTCCCCCACCCTTCTCCCTCCCCCACCCTTCCCCCTCCCCCACCCTTCCCCCTCCCCACCCTTCCCCCTCCCCACCCTTCCCCCTCCCCCACCCTTCCCCCTTCCCCTTCCCCCACCCTTCCCCTTCCCCCACTCTTCCCCTTCCCCCACCCTTCCCCTTCCCCCACCCTTCCCCTTCCCCCACCCTTCCCCTTCCCCCACCCTTCCCCTTCCCCCCACCTTCCCCCTCCCCCACCCTTCCCCCTTCCCCACCCCCCCACCCTTCCTCCTTCCCCACCCCCCCACCCTTCCTCCTTCCCCACCCCTCCCCCACCCTTCGCCCCCCTTCCCCCACCCTTCCCCCTCCCCCCTCCCCCACCATTCCCCCTCCCCCACCCCACCCTTCCCCCGCCCCCACCCCACCCTTCCCCCTCCCCCACCCCACCCTTCCCCTCCCCCACCCCACCCTTCCCCACCCCACCCTTCCCCACCCCACCCTTCCCCCACCCTTCCCCCTTCCCCAACCTTCCCCCTTCCCCAACCTTCCCCACCCTTCCCCTTCCCCACCCTTCCCCCTTCCCCACCCTTCCCCCTTCCCCACCCTTCCCCCTTCCCCACCCTTCCCCCTTCCCCCTTCCCCACACTCCCCCACCCCTTCCCCACCCTCCCCCCCATTTCCCCCCCTTCCCCACCCCCACCCTCCCCCCCCTTCCCCACCCTCCCCCCCCCACCCTCCCCCCCCCCCGCCTCCCCACCCTTCCCTTCCCCCTTCCCCACCCTTCCCCCTTCCCCACACTGCCTCCTTCCCCACACTTCCCCCTTCCCCCACCCTTCCCCCTTCCCCACCCTTCCCCCTTCCCCCACCCTTCTCCCTCCCCCTTCCCCCACCCTTCTCCCTCCCCCCTCCCCCACCCTTCTCCCTCCCCCACCCTTCTCCCTCCCCCCTCCTTCTCCCTCCCCCCTCCCCCTCCCTCCCCCCTCC
>NW_027253207.1:0-15000 GCF_044704955.1 Pristiophorus japonicus
GTGAGAGAGAGAGGGCAGGTGTGTGAAAGAGAGAGAGCAGGTGAGAGAGAGAGAGTGAGAGCAGGTGTAAAAGAGAGAGCAGGTGTGTGAGAGAGGGAGAGAGAGAGAGAGAGAGAGAGCGAGCAGGTGAGTGAGAGAGAGAGAGAGCAGGTGTGTGTGAGAGTGAGAGAGAGAGAGAGCAGGTGTGTGAGAGAGAGAGAGAGAGAGCAGGTATAAAATAGAGAGCAGGTGAGAGGGAGAAAGAGGGAGAGAGCAGGTGTGAGAGAGAGCAGGTGTGAGAGAGAGAGAGAGAGAGCAGGTGTGTGAGTGTGTGAAAGAGAGCACGTGTGTGAGAGAGAGCAGGTGTGTGAGAGAGAGAGAGCAGGGGTGAGAGAGAGAGCGAGAGAGAGCAGGTGTGTGTGAGAGAGAGAGCAGGTGTGTGAGAGAGCAGGTGAGAGAGAGAGAGAGAGCAGGTGTGTGAGAGAGAGAGAGAGAGAGAGAAAGAGAGCAGGTGTGTGAGAGAGAGAGAGAGAGAGAGAGAGAGAGAGCAGGTGTGAGAGAGAGAGAGAGTACGTGTGAGAGAGAGAGAGAGCAGGTTGAGAGAGAGAGAGAGAGAGCAGGTTGGTGAGAGAGAGGCGGTGTGTGAGAGAGAGAGAGAGAGGAGGTGTGAGAGAGAGAGAGAGAGGAGGTGTGTGAGAGAGAGAGAGAGAGAGAGCAGGTGTGAACGAGAGAGAGAGAGAGCAGGTGTGAGAGAGAGAGACCAGGTGTGTGAGAGAGAGCAGGTGTGAGAGAGAGAGAGAGAGAGATAAAGCAGGTGAGAGAGCAGGTGTAAAAGAGAGAGCAGGTGAGAGACAGAGAGAGAGCAGGTGTGTGTGAGAGGGAGGGAGAGAGAGAGAGAGAGCAGGTGAGAGAGAGCAGGGGAGAGAGAGAGAGCAGGTGTGTGTGTGAGAGAGAGAGAGAGAGAGCAGGTGAGAGAGAGAGAGAGAGAGAGAGAGAGAAAGCAGGTGAGAGAGAGCAGGTGTAAAAGAGAGAGAGAGCAGGTGTAAAAGAGAGAGCAGGTGAGAGACAGACAGAGAGAGAGAGCAGGTGTGTGTGAGGGAGAGAGAGAGAGAGCGCGCAGGTGAGAGAGAGAGAGAGAGAGAGCATGTGAGAGTGAGCAGGTGAGAGAGAGAGAGCAGGTGTGAGAGAGAGAGAGAGCAGGTGTGTGAGAGAGAGAGAGAGCAGGTGTGTGAGAGAGAGCAGGTGTGAGAGAGAGAGAGAGAGAGCGCAGGTGTGAGAGAGAGAGAGAGAGCAGGTGTGAGAGAGGGCACATGAGAGAGAGAGAGCAGGTGTGTGTGTGTGAGAGAGAGTGCGCAGGTGTGAGAGAGAGAGAGAGAGAGCAGGTGTGAGAGAGAGAGCAGGTGTGAGAGAGAGAGCGCAGGTGAGAGAGAGAGAGAGAGCAGGTATGAGAGAGAGAGAGAGAGCAGGTGTGTGAAAGAGAGAGAGAGCAGGTGAGAGGTAGAAAGTGGGAGAGAGAGAGAGCAGGTGTGTGAATGAGAGAGAGAGAGTTCAGGTGAGAGAGAGAGAGAGAGAGAGAGCAGGTGTGTGAGAGAGAGAGGGCAGGTGTGTGAAAGAGAGAGAGAGCAGGTAAGAGGGAGAGAGCAGGTGTGTGAGAGAGAGCAGGTGTGTGAGAGAGAGAGGGAGAGAGCAGGTGTGTGAGAGAGAGAGAGCAAGTGTGTGAGAGAGAGAGAGAGAGCAGGTGTGTGAAAGAGAGAGAGAGCAGGTGAGAGGGAGAAAGAGGGAGAGAGCAGGTGTGTGAGAGAGAGAGAGAGAGAGTGCAGGTGAGAGAGAGAGAGAGAGAGGTGTGTGAGAGAGAGAGAGAGAGCAGGTGAGTGTGTGAGAGAGAGAGCAGGTGAGAGAGAGAGAGAGAGAGAGCAGGTGTGAGAGGGAGAGAGAGAGAGCAGGTGTGAGAGAGAGAGAGAGCAGGTGTGTGTGAGAGAGAGAGAGAGCAGGTGTGAGAGAGAGAGAGCAGGTGAGAGAGAGAGAGAGGTGAGAGAGAGAGAGAGCAGGTGTGAGAGAGAGTGAGTGATAGCAGGTTTAAAAGAGAGAGAGAGAGTAGGTGTGTGTGTGTGAGAGAGAGAGAGAGAGAGAATGTGTGATAGAGAGAGAGAGAGAGAGAGCAGGTGAGAGAGAGAGAGAGAGAGCAGGTGTGAGAGAGAGAGAGAGCGCAGGTGAGAGAGAGATAGCAGGTTTAAAAGATAGAACAGAGAGAGAGCAGGTGAGTGTGTGAGAGAGAGAGAGCAGGTGAGAGAGAGAGAGAGAGCAGGTGTGAGAGGGAGAGAGTGAGAGAGAGCAGGTGAGAGAGAGAGAGATCAGAGGGAGAGAGCGGTTGTGTGTGTGTGTGTGAGAGAGAGAGAGAGAGAGAGAGAGAGAGAACGTGTGTGAGAGAGAGTATGTGTGAGAAAGAGAGAGAGAGAGAGTACGTGTGAGAGAGAGAGAGTACGTGTGAGAGAGTGAGAGTACGTGTGAGAGAGAGAGCAGGTGTGAGCGAGAGAGAGAGAGAGAGAGAGAGAGCAGGTGTGTGTGAGAGAGAGAGAGCAGATGTAAAAGAGAGAGCAGGAGAGAGAGAGCAGGTGTGTGAGAGAGATTGAGAGAGAACAGGTGTGAGAGAGAGAGAGAGCAGGTGAGAGAGCACGTGTAAAAGAGAGAGAGAGCAGGTGTAAAAGAGAGAGCAGGTGAGAGACAGACAGAGAGAGAGCGCAGGTGTGTGTGAGGGAGAGAGAGAGAGGGCGCGCAGGTGAGAGAGAGCAGGTGAGAGAGAGAGAGAGAGAGAGAGCAGGTGTGTGAGAGAGAGAGAGAAAGAGAGCAGGTGTGTGAAAGAGAGAGAGAGCAGGTGAGAGGGAGAAAGAGGGATAGAGAGAGAGAGAGCAGGTGTGTGAGAGAGAGAGAGAGAGAGAGAGAGAGAGCAGGTGAGAGGGAGAAAGAGGGAGAGAGCAGGTGTGTGAGAGAGAGAGAGAGAGAGAACAGGTGTGTGTGAGAGAGAGAGAGAGTGCAGGTGAGAGAGAGAGAGAGAGAGAGCAGGTGTGTGAGAGAGAGAGAGAGAGAGCAGGTGTGTGAAAGAGAGAGAGAGCAAGTGAGAGGGAGAAAGAGGGAGAGAGCAGGTGTGTGAGAGAGAGCAGGTGTGTGAGAGAGAGCAGGTTTAAAGAGAGAGCAGGTGAGAGAGAGAGAGTGAGAGCAGGTGTAAAAGAGAGAGCAGGTGAGAAAGGGAGAGAGAGAGAGAGCAGGTGTAAAAGAGAGAGCAGATGTGAGAGAGAGAGAGAGAGAGAGAGAGAGAGAGAGAGAGAGAGAGTGCAGGTGAGTGAGAGAGAGAGAGAGCGGGCAGGTGAGTGAGAGAGAGAGAGAGCAGGTGTGTGTGAGAGTGAGAGAGAGAGAGAGAGAGCAGGTGTGTGTGAGAGAGAGAGAGAGAGAGAGAGAGCAGGTATAAAAGAGAGAGCAGGTGCGAGGGAGAAAGAGGGAGAGAGCAGGTGTGAGAGAGAGCAGGTGTGAGAGAGAGATAGAGAGAAAGAGCAGGTGTGTGAGTGTGTGAAATAGAGCAGGTGTAAAAGAGAGAGCAGGTGAGAGACAGAGAGAGCAGGTGTGTGTGAGGGAGAGAGAGAGAGAGCAGGTGAGAGAGAGCAAGTGTAAAAGAGAGAGAGAGCAGGTGTAAAAGAGAGAGCAGGTGAGAGACAGACAGAGAGAGAGAGCAGGTGTGTGTGAGGGAGAGAGAGAGAGGGCGCGCAGGTGAGAGAGAGCAGGTGAGAGAGAGAGAGAGAGAGCAGGTGTGTGAGAGAGAGAGACAGCAGGTGTGTGAAAGAGAGAGAGAGAGCAGGTGAGAGGGAGAAAGTGGGAGAGAGAGAGAGCAGGTGTGTGAATGAGAGAGAGAGAGTTCAGGTGAGAGAGAGAGAGAGAGAGAGAGAGCAGGTGTGTGAGAGAGAGAGGGCAGGTGTGTGAAAGAGAGAGAGAGAGTAGGTAAGAGGGAGAGAGCAGGTGTATGAGAGAGAGCAGGTGTGTGAGAGAGAGCAGGTGTGTGAGAGAGAGCAGGTGTGTGAGAGAGAGAGAGAGAGAGAGAGAGAGGTGTGTGAGAGAGAGGGAGAGAGTGCAGGTGAGAGAGAGAGAGAGAGAGGTGTGTGAGAGAGAGCAGGTGTGTGAGAGAGAGAGAGGGCAGGTGTGTGAAAGAGAGAGAGCAGGTGAGAGAGAGAGAGTGAGAGCAGGTGTAAAAGAGAGAGCAGGTGTGTGAGAGAGGGAGAGAGAGAGAGAGAGAGAGCAAGCAGGTGAGTGAGAGAGAGAGAGCAGGTGTGTGTGAGAGTGAGAGAGAGAGCAGGTATAAAATAGAGAGCAGGTGAGAGGGAGAAAGAGGGAGAGAGCAGGTGTGAGAGAGAGCAGGTGTGAGAGAGAGAGAGAGAGAGAGAGCAGGTTGGTGAGAGAGAGGCGGTGTGTGAGAGAGAGAGAGAGAGGAGGTGTGAGAGAGAGAGAGAGGAGGTGTGTGAGAGAGAGAGAGAGAGAGCAGGTGTGAACGAGAGAGAGAGAGAGCAGGTGTGAGAGAGAGAGAGAGCAGGTGTGTGAGAGAGCAGGTGAGAGAGAGAGAGAGAGCAGGTGTGTGAGAGAGAGAGAGAAAGAGAGCAGGTGTGAGAGAGAGAGAGAGAGAGAGAGAGAGAGGAGAGAGAGCAGGTGTGAGAGAGAGAGAGAGAGTACGTGTGAGAGAGAGAGAGAGCAGGTTGAGAGAGAGAGAGAGAGAGCAGGTTGGTGAGAGAGAGGCGGTGTGTGAGAGAGAGAGAGAGAGGAGGTGTGAGAGAGAGAGAGAGAGGAGGTGTGTGAGAGAGAGAGAGAGAGAGCAGGTGTGAACGAGAGAGAGAGAGAGCAGGTGTGAGAGAGAGAGACCAGGTGTGTGAGAGAGAGCAGGTGTGAGAGAGAGAGAGAGAGAGAGAAAGCAGGTGAGAGAGCAGGTGTAAAAGAGAGAGCAGGTGAGAGACAGAGAGAGAGAGCAGGTGTGTGTGAGAGGGAGGGAGAGAGAGAGAGAGAGCAGGTAAGAGAGAGCAGGGGAGAGAGAGAGAGCAGGTGTGTGTGTGTGAGAGAGAGAGAGAGAGAGCAGGTGAGAGAGAGAGAGAGAGAGAGAGAAAGCAGGTGAGAGAGAGCAGGTGTAAAAGAGAGAGAGAGCAGGTGTAAAAGAGAGAGCAGGTGAGAGACAGAAAGAGAGAGAGAGCAGGTGTGTGTGAGGGAGAGAGAGAGAGAGCGCGCAGGTGAGAGAGAGAGAGAGAGAGAGAGCATGTGAGAGTGAGCAGGTGAGAGAGAGAGAGCAGGTGTGAGAGAGAGAGAGCAGGTGTGTGAGAGAGAGAGAGCAGGTGTGTGAGAGAGAGAGAGAGAGAGAGAGAGAGTGAGAGAGCAGGTGTGAGAGAGGGCACATGAGAGAGAGAGAGCAGGTGTGTGTGTGTGAGAGAGAGTGCGCAGGTGTGAGAGAGAGAGAGAGAGAGCAGGTGTGAGATAGAGAGCAGGTGTGAGAGAGAGAGCGCAGGTGTAAGAGAGAGAGAGAGAGAGAGAGCAGTTGTGAGAGAGAGAGAGAGCAGGTGAGAGGGAGAAAGTGGGAGAGAGAGAGAGCAGGTGTGTGAATGAGAGAGAGAGAGTTCAGGTGAGAGAGAGAGAGAGAGCAGGTGTGTGAGAGAGAGAGGGCAGGTGTGTGAAAGAGAGAGAGAGCAGGTAAGAGGGAGAGAGCAGGTGTGTGAGAGAGAGCAGGTGTGTGAGAGAGAGCAGGTGTGTGAGAGAGAGAGGGAGAGAGCACGTGTGTGAGAGAGAGAGAGAGCAGGTGTGTGAGAGAGAGAGAGAGAGCAGGTGTGTGAAAGAGAGAGAGAGCAGGTGAGAGGGAGAAAGAGGGAGAGAGCAGGTGTGTGAGAGAGAGAGAGAGATAGTGCAGGTGAGAGAGAGAGAGAGAGAGAGAGGTGTGTGAGAGAGAGAGAGAGAGAGTGCAGGTGAGAGAGAGAGAGAGAGAGAGCAGGTGTGTGTGAGAGAGAGAGAGCAGGTGTGAGAGAGAGAGAGAGAGAGAGAGCAGGTGTGTGTGAGAGAGAGAGAGCAGGTGAGAGAGAGAGAGAGAGCAGGTGTGAGAGAGAGTGAGTGATAGCAGGTTTAAAATAGAGAGAGAGAGCAGGTGTGTGTGTGTGAGAGAGAGAGAGAGAGAGAGAGAGAGAGAATGTGTGATAGAGAGAGAGAGAGAGAGAGAGAGAGCAGGTGAGAGAGAGAGAGAGAGCGAGAGCAGGTCAGAGAGTGTGAGAGTGTGTGTGAGAGAGAGAGAGCAGGTGTAAGAGAGAGAGAGAGAGCAGGTGTAAGAGAGAGAGAGAGAGCAGGTGTGAGAGCGAGAGAGAGAGAGAGCAGTTGTGAGAGAGAGAGTGCGCAGGTGTGAGAGAGAGAGAGAGAGCAGGTGTGAGAGAGAGAGAGAGCATGTGTGTTTGAGAGAGAGAGAGAGCAGGTGTGAGAGAGAGAGAGCAGGTGAGAGAGAGAGAGCAGGTGAGAGAGAGAGAGAGCAGGTGTGAGAGAGAGTGAGTGATAGCAGGTTTAAAAGAGAGAGAGAGAGCAGGTGTGAGAGAGAGTGAGTGATAGCAGGTTTAAAAGAGAGAGAGAGAGCAGGTGTGTGTGTGTGTGAGAGAGAGAGTGAGCGAGAGAGAGAGAATGTGTGATAGAGAGAGAGAGAGAGAGCAGGTGAGAGAGTGTGAGAGTGTGTGTGAGAGAGAGAGAGCAGGTGTAAGAGAGAGAGAGAGAGAGAGCAGGTGTAAGAGAGAGAGAGAGAGAGAGCAGGTGTGAGAGAGAGCAGAGAGAGAGAGAGAGAGAGAAAGAGAGCGCAGGTGAGAGAGAGATAGCAGGTTTAAAAGATAGAACAGAGAGAGAGCAGGCGAGTGTGTGAGAGAGAGAGCAGGTGAGAGAGAGAGAGAGAGAGAGAGCAGGTGTGAGAGGGAGAGAGTGAGAGAGAGCAGGTGAGAGAGACATCAGAGGGAGAGAGTGGTTGTGTGTGTGTGTGAGAGAGAGAGAGAGAGAACGTGTGTGAGAGAGAGTATGTGTGAGAAAGAGAGAGAGAGAGAGTACGTGTGAGATAGTGAGAGTACGTGTGAGAGAGAGAGCAGGTTGAGAGAGAGTGGGAGAGCAGGTTGAGGGAGACAGCAGGTTGAGAGAGAGGAGGTGTGTGAGAGAGAGAGAGGAGGTGTGTGAGAGAGAGAGAGGAGGTGTGTGTGTGAGAGAGAGAGAGAGAGAGAGAGAGTGAGAGAGGGACCAGGTGTGAGAGAGAGAGAGAGACCAGGTGTGAGAGTGTGAGAGAGAGCAAGCAGGTGTGAGAGAGAGAGAGCAGGTGAGAGAGAGAGCGAGAGAGACCAGGTGTGAGAGAGAGAGAGACCAGGTGTGAGTGTGTGAGAGAGAGCAAGCAGGTGTGAGAGAGAGAGAAAGCAGGTGAGAGAGAGAGAGCAGGTGTGAGAGAGAGAGAGAGAGAGCAGGTGAGAGAGAGAGAGCAGGTGAGAGTGAGAGAGCAGGTGAGAGCGAGAGAGAGAGAGCAGGTTGAGAGAGAGAGAGAGAGAGATAGCAGGTGTGTGTGAGAGAGAGAGAGAGAGCAGGTTGAGAGAGAGAGAGAGAGATAGCAGGTTGAGAGAGAGAGCAGGTGTGTGAGAGAGAGAGAGAGGAGGTATGTGAGAGAGAGAGAGGGAGGTGTGTGTGAGAGAGAGAGAGAGAGGAGGTGTGTGAGAGAGAGAGAGATAGGAGCTGTGTGAAAGAGAGAGAGAGAGAGAGAGCGAGAGAGAGATTGGGTGAGAGAGCGAGAGAGAGATTGGGTGTGAGAGAGAGAGAGAGAGACCAGGTGTGAGAGTGTGAGAGAGAGAGCAAGCAGGTGTGAGAGAGAGAGAGCAGGTGAGAGAGAGAGAGCAGGTGTGAGAGAGAGAGCAGGTGAGAGCGAGAGAGAGAGAGAGAGACGGCGCAGGTGAGAGAGAGAGAGAGAGAGCAGGTTGAGAGAGAGAGAGAGAGCAGGTGTGAGCGAGAGAGAGAGAGAGAGAGAGAGAGAGAGCAGGTGTGTGTGAGAGAGAGAGAGCAGATGTAAAAGAGAGAGCAGGAGAGAGAGAGCAGGTGTGTGAGAGAGATTGAGAGAGAACAGGTGAGAGAGAGAGAGAGAGAGCAGGTGAGAGAGCACGTGTAAAAGAGAGAGAGAGAGAGCAGGTGTAAAAGAGAGAGCAGGTGAGAGACAGAGAGAGAGCAGGTGTGTGTGAGGGAGAGCAGGTGAGAGAGAGCAGGTGTAAAAGAGAGAGAGAGCAGGTGTAAAAGAGAAAGCAGGTGAGAGACAGACAGAGAGAGAGCGCAGGTGTGTGTGAGGGAGAGAGAGAGAGGACGCGCAGGTGAGAGAGAGCAGGTGAGAGAGAGAGAGAGAGAGAGCGAGAGAGAAAGAGAGCAGGTGTGTGAAAGAGAGAGAGCAGGTGAGAGGGAGAAAGAGGGATAGAGAGAGAGAGCAGGTGTGTGAGAGAGAGAGAGAGAGAGAGAGAGAGACAGCAGGTGTGTGAGAGAGAGAGAGAGCAGGTGTGTGAAAGAGAGAGAGAGCAGGTGAGAGGGAGAAAGAGGGAGAGAGCAGGTGTGAGAGAGAGAGAGAGAGAGAGAGAACAGGTGTGTGTGAGAGAGAGAGAGAGTGCAGGTGAGAGAGAGAGAGAGAGAGAGCAGGTGTGTGAGAGAGAGAGAGAGAGAGCAAGTGAGAGGGAGAAAGAGAGAGAGAGCAGGTGAGAGAGAGAGAGCAGGTGTAAAAGAGAGAGCAGGTGAGAAAGGGAGAGAGAGAGAGAGCAGGTGTAAAAGAGAGAGCAGATGTGAGAGAGAGAGAGAGAGAGAGAGAGAGAGAGAGAGAGAGAGAGAGAGAGAGAGTGCAGGTGAGTGAGAGAGAGAGAGAGCGGGCAGGTGAGTGAGAGAGAGAGAGAGCAGGTGTGTGTGAGAGTGAGAGAGAGAGAGAGAGAGCAGGTGTGTGTGAGAGAGAGAGAGAGAGAGAGAGCAGGTATAAAAGAGAGAGCAGGTGCGAGGGAGAAAGAGGGAGAGAGCAGGTGTGAGAGAGAGCAGGTGTGAGAGAGAGAGAGAGAGAAAGAGCAGGTGTGTGAGTGTGTGAAATAGAGCAGGTGTAAAAGAGAGAGCAGGTGAGAGACAGAGAGAGAGCAGGTGTGTGTGAGGGAGAGAGAGAGAGAGCAGGTGAGAGAGAGCAAGTGTAAAAGAGAGAGAGAGCAGGTGTAAAAGAGAGAGCAGGTGAGAGACAGACAGAGAGAGAGAGAGCAGGTGTGTGTGAGGGAGAGAGAGAGAGGGCGCGCAGGTGAGAGAGAGCAGGTGAGAGAGAGAGAGAGAGAGCAGGTGTGTGAGAGAGACAGCAGGTGTGTGAAAGAGAGAGAGAGAGCAGGTGAGAGGGAGAAAGTGGGAGAGAGAGAGAGCAGGTGTGTGAATGAGAGAGAGAGAGTTCAGGTGAGAGAGAGAGAGAGAGAGAGAGCAGGTGTGTGAGAGAGAGAGGGCAGGTGTGTGAAAGAGAGAGAGAGCAGGTAAGAGGGAGAGAGCAGGTGTATGAGAGATAGAGCAGGTGAGAGAGAGAGCAGGTGAGAGCGAGAGAGAGAGAGAGAGAGGGAGCAGGTGAGAGAGAGAGAGCAGGTTGAGAGAGAGAGAGAGCGAGCAGGTATGAGTGAGAGAGAGAGAGAGAGAGCAGGCGTGTGTGAGAGAGAGAGAGCAGATGTAAAAGAGAGAGCAGGTGTGAGAGAGAGACCAGGTGTGTGAGAGAGATTGAGAGAGAGAGAGAGAGAGAGAGAGAGAGAGAGCAGGTGAGAGAGCAGGTGTAAAAGAGAGAGACAGAGCAGGTGTAAAAGAGAGAGCAGGTGAGAGACAGAGAGAGAGCAGGTGTGTGTGAGGGAGAGAGATAGAGAGCAGGTGAGAGAGAGAGAGAGCAGGTGTGAGAGAGTGAGTGATAGGTTTAAAAGAGAGAGAGAGAGAGCAGGTGTGAGAGAGAGGGCACATGAGAGAGAGAGAGCAGGTGTGAGAGAGAGAGAGCTGGTGTGTGTGTGTGAGAGAGAGAGAGTGCGCAGGTGTGAGAGAGAGAGAGCAGGTGTGAGAGAGAGAGAGAGAGCAGTTGTGAGAGAGAGAGAGCAGGTGTGAGAGAGAGAGAGAGAGAGAGAGAGTGCGCAGGTGTGTGAGAGAGAGAGAGCAGGTGTGAGAGAGAGAGAGAGAGCAGGTGTGAGAGAGAGAGAGAGAGCAGTTGTGAGAGAGAGATTGAGAGAGAGAGAGTGCGCAGGTGTGAGAGAGAGATTGAGAGAGAGAGAGTGCGCAGGTGTGAGAGAGAGAGAGAGAGAGCAGGTGTGTGAGAGAGAGAGAGAGCAGGTGTGAGAGAGAGAGAGAGAGCAGGTGTGAGAGAGAGAGAGAGAGCAGTTGTGAGAGAGAGAGAGCAGGTGTGAGAGAGAGAGAGAGCAGGTGTGAGAGAGAGAGAGAGAGAGAGCAGGTGTGTGTGAGAGAGAGAGAGCAGGTGAGAGAGAGAGTGAGTGATAGCAGGTTTAAAATAGAGAGAGAGAGCAGGTGTGTGTGTGTGTGAGAGAGAGAGAGAGAGAGAGAGAGAGAATGTGTGATAGAGAGAGAGAGAGCAGGTGAGAGAGAGAGAGAGAGCGAGAGCAGGTCAGAGAGTGTGAGAGTGTGTGTGAGAGAGAGAGAGCAGGTGTAAGAGAGAGAGAGAGAGCAGGTGTGAGAGCGAGAGAGAGAGAGCAGTTGTGAGAGAGAGAGTGCGCAGGTGTGAGAGAGAGAGAGCAGGTGTGTGTGTGAGAGAGAGAGAGCAGGTGTGAGAGAGAGAGAGCAGGTGAGAGAGAGAGAGCAGGTGAGAGAGAGAGAGAGCAGGTGTGAGAGAGAGTGAGTGATAGCAGGTTTAAAAGAGAGAGAGAGAGCAGGTGTGAGAGAGAGTGAGTGATAGCAGGTTTAAAAGAGAGAGGTGGAGAGCAGGTGTGTGTGTGTGTGAGAGAGAGAGAGAGCGAGAGAGAGAGAATGTGTGATAGAGAGAGAGAGAGAGCAGGTGAGAGAGAGAGAGAGAGAGAGAGCGAGAGCAGGTCAGAGAGTGTGAGAGTGTGTGTGAGAGAGAGAGAGCAGGTGTAAGAGAGAGAGAAGGAGAGAGCAGGTGTAAGAGAGAGAGAGAGAGAGTAGGTGTGAGAGAGAGCAGAAGAGAGAGAGAGAGAGAGAGAGCGCAGGTGAGAGAGAGATAGCAGGTTTAAAAGATAGAACAGAGAGAGAGCAGGTGAGTGTGTGAGAGAGAGAGCAGGTGAGAGAGAGAGAGAGAGAGAGAGAGAGCAGGTGTGAGAGGGAGAGAGTGAGAGAGAGCAGGTGAGAGAGAGAGAGATCAGAGGGAGAGAGTGGTTGTGTGTGTGTGTGATAGAGAGAGAGAGAGAGAACGTGTGTGAGAGAGAGTATGTGTGAGAAAGAGAGAGAGAGAGAGTACGTGTGAGAGAGAGAGAGTACGTGTGAGAGAGTGAGAGTACGTGTGAGAGAGAGAGCAGGTTCAGAGAGAGTGGGAGAGCAGGTTGAGAGAGAGTGAGCAGGTGTGTGAGAGAGAGAGAGGAGGTGTGTGAGAGAGAGAGAGGAGGTGTGTGAGAGAGAGAGAGAGGAGATGTGTGTGTGAGAGAGAGAGAGTGAGAGAGGGACCAGGTGTGAGAGAGAGAGAGAGACCAGGTGTGAGTGTGTGAGAGAGAGCAAGCAGGTGTGAGAGAGAGAGAGCAGGTGAGAGAGAGAGAGAGAGACCAGGTGTGAGAGAGAGACCAGGTGTGAGTGTGTGAGAGAGAGCAAGCAGGTGTGAGAGAGAGAGAGAGCAGGTGAGAGAGAGAGAGCAGGTGTGTGAGAGAGAGAGAGAGCAGGTTGAGAGAGAGAGAGAGAGATAGCAGGTGTGTGTGAGAGAGAGAGAGTACGTGTGAGAGAGAGAGAGAGAGCAGGTTGAGAGAGAGAGAGAGAGAGCAGGTTGAGAGAGAGAGCAGGTGTGTGAGAGAGAGAGAGAGGAGGTGTGAGAGAGAGAGAGATAGGAGGTGTGTGAGAGAGAGAGAGAGCGAGAGAGACCAGGTGTGAGAGTGTGAGAGAGAGAGCAAGCAGGTGTGAGAGAGAGAGCAAGCAGGTGTGAGAGAGAGAGAGCAGGTGAGAGCGAGAGAGAGAGAGGGAGCAGGTGAGAGAGAGAGAGAGAGAGAGAGAGAGAGCAGGTTGAGAGAGAGAGTGAGAGCAGGTGTGAGCGAGAGAGAGAGAGAGAGAGAGCAGGTGTGTGAGAGAGTGAGAGAGCAGGTGTGTGAAAGAGAGAGAGAGCAAGTGAGAGGGAGAAAGAGGGAGAGAGCAGGTGTGTGAGAGAGAGCAGGTGTGTGAGAGAGAGCAGGTTTAAAGAGAGAGCAGGTGAGAGAGAGAGAGCAGGTGAGAGAGAGAGAGTGAGAGCAGGTGTAAAAGAGAGAGCAGGTGAGAAAGGGAGAGAGAGAGAGCAGGTGTAAAAGAGAGAGCAGATGTGAGAGAGAGAGAGAGAGAGAGAGAGAGAGAGAGACCAGGTGTGAGAGTGTGAGAGAGAGAGCAAGCAGGTGTGAGAGAGAGAGAGCAGGTGTAAGAGAGAGAGAGAGAGAGAGCAGTTGATAGAAAGAGAGAGAGCAGGTGTGAGAGAGAGAGAAAGCAGGTGTGTGAGAGAGAGAGAAAGCAGGTGTGTGAGAGAGAGAGAGAGAGAGAGAGAGCGCAGGTGTGAGAGAGAGGGCACATGAGATAGAGAGAGCAGGTGTGAGAGAGAGGGCACATGAGAGAGAGAGAGCAGGTGTGAGAGAGAGAGAGTTGGTGTGTGTGTGTGAGAGAGAGAGAGTGCGCAGGTGTGAGAGAGAGAGAGAGCAGGTGTGAGAGAGAGAGAGAGAGAGAGAGAGAGAGAGCAGTTGTGAGAGAGAGAGAGAGAGAGCAGGTGTGAGAGAGAGAGAGAGAGAGAGAGAGTGCGCAGGTGTGTGAGAGAGAGAGAGAGAGAGCAGGTGTGAGAGAGAGAGAGAGAGAGCAGTTGTGAGAGAGAGAGTGAGAGAGAGAGTGCGCAGGTGTGAGAGAGAGAGAGAGAGCAGGTGTGAGAGAGAGAGAGAGAGCAGGTGTGAGAGAGAGAGAGAGAGAGAGGTGTGTGAGAGAGAGAGAGAGAGAGAGTGCAGGTGAGAGAGAGGGAGAGAGAGAGAGAGAGAGCAGGTGTGTGTGAGAGAGAGAGAGCAGGTGTGAGAGAGAGAGAGTGCGCAGGTGTGTGAGAGAGAGAGAGAGAGAGAGAGAGAGCAGGTGTGAGAGAGAGAGAGAGCAGGTGTGTGTGAGAGAGAGAGAGAGAGCAGTTGTGAGAGAGAGAGTGCGCAGGTGTGAGAGAGAGAGAGAGAGAGAGAGAGCAGGTGTGAGAGAGAGAGAGAGAGAGCAGGTGTGTGTGAGAGAGAGAGAGCAGGTGAGAGAGAGAGAGAGCAGGTGTGAGAGAGAGTGAGTGATAGCAGGTTTAAAATAGAGAGAGAGAGCAGGTGTGTGTGTGAGTGAGAGAGAGAGAGAGAGAGAGAGAGAGAGAATGTGTGATTGAGAGAGAGAGAGAGAGAGCAGGTGAGAGAGAGAGCAGGTGAGAGAGAGAGAGAGAGCGAGAGCAGGTCAGAGAGTGTGAGAGTGTGTGTGAGAGAGAGAGAGCAGGTGTAAGAGAGAGAGAGAGAGCAGGTGTAAGAGAGAGAGAGAGAGCAGGTGTGAGAGCGAGAGAGAGAGAGCAGTTGTGAGAGAGAGAGTGCGCAGGTGTGAGAGAGAGAGAGAGCAGGTGTGTGTGAGAGAGAGAGAGCAGGTGTGAGAGAGAGAGAGCAGGTGAGAGAGAGAGAGCAGGTGAGAGAGAGAGAGAGCAGGTGTGAGAGAGAGTGAGTGATAGGTTTAAAAGAGAGAGAGAGAGCAGGTGTGAGAGAGAGTGAGTGATAGCAGGTTTAAAAGAGAGAGAGAGAGCAGGTGTGTGTGTGTGAGAGAGAGAGAGAGAGCGAGAGAGAGAGAATGTGTGATAGAGAGAGAGAGAGAGAGAGCAGGTGAGAGAGAGAGAGCGAGAGCAGGTCAGAGAGTGTGAGAGTGTGTGTGAGAGAGAGAGAGCAGGTGTAAGAGAGAGAGAGAGAGAGCAGGTGTAAGAGAGAGAGAGAGAGAGCAGGTGTGAGAGAGAGCAGAAGAGAGAGAGAGAGAGCGCGCAGGTGAGAGAGAGATAGCAGGTTTAAAAGATAGAACAGAGAGAGAGCAGGTGAGTGTGTGAGAGAGAGAGCAGGTGAGAGAGAGAGAGAGAGAGAGAGAGAGCAGGTGTGAGAGGGAGAGAGTGAGAGAGAGCAGGTGAGAGAGAGAGAGATCAGAGGGAGAGAGTGGTTGTGTGTGTGTGTGAGAGAGAGAGAGAGAGAACGTGTGTGAGAGAGAGTATGTGTGAGAAAGAGAGAGAGAGAGAGTACGTGTGAGAGAGAGAGAGTACGTGTGAGAGAGTGAGAGTACGTGTGAGAGAGAGAGCAGGTTCAGAGAGAGTGGGAGAGCAGGTTGAGAGAGAGTGAGCAGGTGTGTGAGAGAGAGAGAGGAGGTGTGTGAGAGAGAGAGAGGAGGTGTGTGAGAGAGAGAGAGGAGGTGTGTGAGAGAGAGAGAGAGGAGGTGTGTGTGTGAGAGAGAGAGAGTGAGAGAGGGACCAGGTGTGAGAGAGAGAGAGAGACCAGGTGTGAGAGTGTGAGAGAGAGCAAGCAGGTGTGAGAGAGAGAGAGCAGGTGAGAGAGAGAGAGAGAGACCAGGTGTGAGAGAGAGAGAGACCAGGTGTGAGTGTGTGAGAGAGAGCAAGCAGGTGTGAGAGAGAGAGAGCAGGTGAGAGAGAGAGAGCAGGTGTGTGAGAGAGAGAGAGAGAGAGAGAGAGCGAGAGAGCAGGTGAGAGTGAGAGAGCAGGTGAGAGCAGGTTGAGAGAGAGAGAGAGAGAGAGTACGTGTGAGAGAGAGAGAGAGAGCAGGTTGAAGAGAGAGAGAGAGAGCAGGTTGAGAGAGAGAGCAGGTGTGTGAGAGAGAGAGAGAG
>NW_027253208.1:0-17184 GCF_044704955.1 Pristiophorus japonicus
CTCCCTCTCAGACTCTCCCTCTCTCCCCCTCAGTTTCTCTCTCTCTCCCCACTCAGTCGCTCTCTCTCTCCCCCTCAGTCTCTCACTCTCCCCCTCAGTCTGCCTCTCTCTCCCACTCACACTCTCTCTCTCCCCCCCCTCACTCTCTCCACCTCAGTCTCTCCCTCTCTCCTCCTCAGTCTCTCCCTCTCACCCCCTCAGTCTCTCCCTCTCTCCCCCTCAATCGTTCTCTCTCTCTCCCCCTCTCACTGCCTCTCTCTCTCCCCGCCTCAGTCTCTCTCTCTCCCCCTCAGCCTCACTCTTTCTCTCTCCCCCGCACTTTCTCTCCCGCCTCAGTTGCTCTCTCTCCACCTCAGTCACTCTCTCGCCCCTCAGACTCTCTTTCTCTACCCCAGTCTATCTCTCTCCCTTCCTCGGTCAATCCCTCCCTCTCCCCCTCAGTCTCTCTCTCTCTCCACCTCAGTCTCTTTCTCTCTCCCCTTAGTCTATCTCTCTCACCTTAGTCTCTCTCTCTCCCCTCAATCTCTCTCTCTCCCAGTCCGTCGTCAGTGCTGTTCTCTCTCCCCCTCAGTCTCTCTCTCTCCCCCTCAGTCTCTCTCTCTCTCTCCCCCTCAGTCTCCCTCTCTCTCCCCCCCTCAGTCTTTCTCTCTCTCTCTCTCTCTCTCTCACACAGTATCTCTCTCTCCCTCTCAGTCTCTCTCTCCCCTCAGTCTCTCTCTCTCTCCCCCCTCAGTCTCTCTCTCTTCCCCTCAGTCTCTCTCTCTCTCCCCCTCACTCTCTCTCTCTCTCTCTCCCCCCTCAGTCTCTCTCTCTCTCTCTCTCCCCCATCAGCCTCTCTCCCTCGCCCCCTCAGTCTCTCTCTCTCCCTCTCAGTCTCTCTCTCTCCCCCTCAGTCTCTCTCTCGCCCCTCAGTCTCACTCTCTCTCCCCCTCAGACTCTCTCTCTCTCCCCCTCAGTGTCTCTCTCACTCTCCCCCCTTAGTCTCTCTCTCTCTCTCCCCCCTCAGTCCCTCTCTCTCCCCCTCAGTCTCTCTCTCTCCCCCTCACACACTCTCTCTCTCCCCCACCCTCAGTCTCTCCCTCTCAGTCTCTCCCTCTCTCCCACCATGTCTCTCTCTCTCTACCCCCCTCAGACTCTCTCTCTCCACCTCAGTCTCTCCCTCTCTCCCCCTCAATCTCTCGCTCTCTTCCCCTCAGTATCTCTCTCTCCCTCCCAGTCTCTTTCTCTCTCTCTCCCAGTCAGTCTCTCTGTCTCCTTCTCTCTTCCCCTCAGTCTCTCTCTCTCAACCACACCCCTCAGTCTCTCTCTCACTCTCTCCCCCTCAGTCTCTCACTCTCTCTCCCCGTTAATCTCTCTCTCTCTCTCCCCTCAGTCTTTCTCGCTCTCTCCCCCTCACTCACACTTTCACTCTCCTCACACACTCTCTCTCTCCCCCCTCAGTCTCTCTCTCTCTCTCTCCCTCAGTCTCTCTCCCTCGCCCCCTAAGTCTCTCTCTCTCCCCCACAGTCTCTCTCTCTCTCACCCCCCTCAGTCTCTTTCTCACTCTCCACCCCCAGTTTCTCTTCCTCTCTCTCTCTCCCCCACAGTCTTTCTCTCTCTGCCCCCTCACTCGCTCTCTCTCCCCCTCAGTCTCTCTCTCGCCCCTCAGTCTCAATCTCTCTCCCACTCAGAATATCTCTCTCTCCCCCTCAGTCTCTCTCTCTCTCCCCCTCAGTCTCGCTCTCTCCCCCTCAGTCTCGCTCTCTCTCTCCACCTCAGTATCTCCCTCTCTCCCCTCAGTCTCTCCCTCCCTCCCCCTCAGTCTCTCCCTCTCTCCCCTTCAGTCTCTCTCTCTCTCTTCCCCCTCAGTCTCTCTCTCTCCCCCCTCAGTCTCTCCCTCTCAGACTCTCCCTCTCTCCCCCTCAGTTTCTCTCTCTCTCCCCACTCAGTCGCTCTCTCTCTCCCCCTCAGTCTCTCACTCTCCCCCTCAGTCTGCCTCTCTCTCCCACTCACACTCTCTCTCCCCCCCCTCACTCTCTCCACCTCAGTCTCTCCCCTCTCTCCTCCTCAGTCTCTCCCTCTCACCCCCTCAGTCTCTCCCTCTCTCCCCCTCAATCGTTCTCTCTCTCTCCCCCTCTCACTGCCTCTCTCTCTCCCCGCCTCAGTCTCTCTCTCTCCCCCTCAGCCTCACTCTTTCTCTCTCCCCCGCACTTTCTCTCCCGCCTCAGTTGCTCTCTCTCCACCTCAGTCACTCTCTCGCCCCTCAGACTCTCTTTCTCTACCCCAGTCTATCTCTCTCCCTTCCTCGGTCAATCCCTCCCTCTCCCCTCAGTCTCTCTCTCTCTCCCACCTCAGTCTCTTTCTCTCTCCCCTTAGTCTATCTCTCTCACCTTAGTCTCTCTCTCTCCCCCTCAATCTCTCTCTCTCTCCCCATCAGTGTCTCTCTCTCCCCCTCAGTCTCTCTCTCTCCCCCTCAGTCTCTCTCTCTCTCTCCCCCTCAGTCTCCCTCTCTCTCCCCCCTCAGTCTTTCTCTCTCTCTCTCTCTCTCTCACACAGTATCTCTCTCTCCCTCTCAGTCTCTCTCTCCCCTCAGTCTCTCTCTCTCTCCCCCCTCAGTCTCTCTCTCTTCCCCTCAGTCTCTCTCTCTCTCCCCCTCACTCTCTCTCTCTCTCTCTCCCCCCCTCAGTCTCTCTCTCTCTCTCTCTCCCCATCAGCCTCTCTCCCTCGCCCCCTCAGTCTCTCTCTCTCCCTCTCAGTCTCTCTCTCTCCCCCTCAGTCTCTCTCTCGCCCCTCAGTCTCACTCTCTCTCCCCCTCAGACTCTCTCTCTCTCCCCCTCAGTGTCTCTCTCACTCTCCCCCCTTAGTCTCTCTCTCTCTCTCCCCCCTCAGTCCCTCTCTCTCCCCCTCAGTCTCTCTCTCTCCCCCTCACACACTCTCTCTCTCCCCCACCCTCAGTCTCTCCCTCTCAGTCTCTCCCTCTCTCCCACCATGTCTCTCTCTCTCTACCCCCCTCAGACTCTCTCTCTCCACCTCAGTCTCTCCCTCTCTCCCCCTCAATCTCTCGCTCTCTTCCCCTCAGTATCTCTCTCTCCCTCCCAGTCTCTTTCTCTCTCTCTCCCAGTCAGTCTCTCTGTCTCCTTCTCTCTTCCCCCTCAGTCTCTCTCTCTCAACCACACCCCTCAGTCTCTCTCTCACTCTCTCCCCCTCAGTCTCTCACTCTCTCTCCCCGTTAATCTCTCTCTCTCTCTCCCCCTCAGTCTTTCTCGCTCTCTCCCCCTCACTCACACTTTCACTCTCCTCACACACTCTCTCTCCTCCCCCCTCAGTCTCTCTCTCTCTCTCTCCCCTCAGTCTCTCTCCCTCGCCCCCTAAGTCTCTCTCTCTCCCCCACAGTCTCTCTCTCTCTCACCCCCTCAGTCTCTTTCTCACTCTCCACCCCCAGTTTCTCTTCCTCTCTCTCTCTCCCCCACAGTCTTTCTCTCTCTGCCCCCTCACTCGCTCTCTCTCCCCCTCAGTCTCTCTCTCGCCCCTCAGTCTCAATCTCTCTCCCACTCAGAATATCTCTCTCTCCCCCTCAGTCTCTCTCTCTCTCCCCCTCAGTCTCGCTCTCTCCCCCTCAGTCTCGCTCTCTCTCTCCACCTCAGTCTCTCTCTCTCCCCCTCAGTCTCTCTTTCTCTCTCTGCCCCAGTCTCTCTCTCCTTCCCCATCAGTCTCTCTAACTCTCCCCTCAGTCTCTCTCTCTCCCCCCTCAGTCTCTCTCTACTCACCCCCTCAGTCTCTCTCTCTCTTTCTCCCCCCCAGTCTCTCTCTTTCTCCCTCTCCTCCTCAGTCTCTACCTCTACCCCTCAGTCTCTCTCACTCCCCCTCAGTCTCTCTCTCTCCCCTCAGTCTCTCTCCCTCTCTCCCCCCAGTCCCTCTCCCTCACTCGCTCTCTCCCACAGTCTCTCTCTCTCTCCCCCTCAGTCTCTCTCCCTCTCCCCCCCGCAGTCTCTCTCTCTCTCTCTCTCTCATCCTCAGTCTCTCTCTCTACCCCCCTCAGTCTCTCTCTCTCCCCCCTCATGCTCTCTCTCTCCCCCTCAGTCTCTCTCTTTCTCCCCCTCAGTCTCTCTCTTTCTCCCCATCAGTCTCTCTCTCTCTCCTCCGCTCAGTCTCTCAGTCTCTTTCCCCTCAGTCTCTCTCTCTCTCTCTCTCCCCATCAGTCTCCCTCTCTCTCTCTCTCCACCCCGCAGTATCTCTCACTCCCTTTCTCCCTCTCGGTCTCTGCCTCTCTCCCCTCAGTCTCTCCCTCTCTCTCTCCCCCTCAGTCTCTCTCTCTCTCCCCCTCAGTCTCTCGCTCCACCTCAGTCTCTCTCTCTCCCCCCTCAGTCTCTCTCTCTCTCACACAGTTTCTCTCTCTCCCTCTCAGTCTCTCTCTTTCCCCTCAGCCTCTCTCTCTCTCCCACCTCAGTCTCTCTCTCTCCACCTCAGTCTCTCTCTCTCTCCGCCTTAGTCTCGCTGTCTCCATCTCAGTCTCTCTCTCTCTCTCTCCGCCTCAGTCTTTCTCTCTCTCTCTCTCCCTCAGTCTCTCTCTCTCTCCGCCCCAGTTTCTCTCTCTCCCTCCCCCTCAGTCTCTCTCTCTCTACCCCCTTAGTCTCTCTCTCTCCCCCTCAGTCTCTCTCTCTCTCTCTCTCACCCCCTCAGTCTCTCTCTCACCCCTCAGTCTCTCTCTGTCTCTCTCTCCCCCTCAGTCACTCTCTCTCTCTCCCCAATTTTCTCTCCCTCTCCCTCTCAGTCTCTCTCTCTACCCCTCAGTCTCCTCTCTCTCCCTCAGTCTCTCTCTCTCTCTCTCCCCCAGTCTCTCTCTCGCTCTCCCCCTCAGTCTCTCTCTCTCCCCCCTCAGTCTCTCTCCTCCTCAGTCTCTCTTTCTCTCTCCCCCCCTCAGAATCTCTCTCTCCCCCCCTCAGTCTCTCTCTCACCCCCGAGTCACTCTCTCTCGCTACGCCCTCAGTCTCTCTCTTTCCACCTCAGTCTCTCTCTCTATCTCCCCCCGCCTCAGTTTCTCTCTCTCTCCCCACTCAGTCTCTCTCTCTCCCCCTCAGTTTCTCTCTCCCCCCTCAGTCCCTCTCTCTCTCTCTCCCTCAGTCTCTCTCTCCCCCCTCAGTCTCTCTCTCTCCCCCCTCAGTCTCTCTCTCTCTCCCCCTCAGTCTCTCTCTCTCTCCCCGTCAGTGTCTCTCTCTCCCCCTCAGTCTCTCTCTCTCCCCCTCAGTCTCTCTCTCTCTCTCCCCTCAGTCTCCCTCTCTCTCCCCCCTCAGTCTTTCTCTCTCTCTCTCTCTCTCTCACACAGTATCTCTCTCTCCCTCAGTCTCTCTCTCCCCTCAGTCTCTCTCTCTCTCCCCCCTCAGTCTCTCTCTCTTCCCCTCAGTCTCTCTCTCTCTCCCCCTCACTCTCTCTCTCTCTCTCTCCCCCCTCAGTCTCTCTCTCTCTCTCTCTCCCCATCAGCCTCTCTCCCTCGCCCCCTCAGTCTCTCTCTCTCCCTCTCAGTCTCTCTCTCTCCCCCTCAGTCTCTCTCTCGCCCCTCAGTCTCACTCTCTCTCCCCCTCAGACTCTCTCTCTCTCCCCCTCAGTGTCTCTCTCACTCTCCCCCCTTAGTCTCTCTCTCTCTCTCCCTCCTCAGTCCCTCTCTCCCCCCCTCAGTCTCTCTCTCTCCCCCTCACACACTCTCTCTCACCCCACCCTCAGTCTCTCCCTCTCAGTCTCTCCCTCTCTCCCACCATGTCTCTCTCTCTCTACCCCCCTCAGACTCTCTCTCTCCACCTCAGTCTCTCCCTCTCTCCCCCTCAATCTCTCGCTCTCTTCCCCTCAGTATCTCTCTCTCCCTCCCAGTCTCTTTCTCTCTCTCTCCCACTCAGTCTCTCTGTCTCCTTCTCTCTTCCCCCTCAGTCTCTCTCTCTCAACCACACCCCTCAGTCTCTCTCTCACTCTCTCCCCCTCAGTCTCTCACTCTCTCTCCCCGTTAATCTCTCTCTCTCTCTCCCCCTCAGTCTTTCTCGCTCTCTCCCCCTCACTCACACTTTCACTCTCCTCACACACTCTCTCTCTCCCCCCTCAGTCTCTCTCTCTCTCTCTCCCTCAGTCTCTCTCCCTCGCCCCCTCAGTCTCTCTCTCTCCCCCACAGTCTCTCTCTCTCTCACCCCCTCAGTCTCTTTCTCACTCTCCACCCCCAGTTTCTCTTCCTCTCTCTCTCTCCCCCACAGTCTTTCTCTCTCTGCCCCCTCACTCGCTCTCTCTCCCCCTCAGTCTCTCTCTCGCCCCTCAGTCTCACTCTCTCTCCCACTCAGAATCTCTCTCTCTCCCCTCAGTCTCTCTCTCTCTCTCCCCCTCAGTCTCGCTCTCTCCCCCTCAGTCTCGCTCTCTCTCTCCACCTCAGTCTCTCTCTCTCCCCCTCAGTCTCTCTTTCTCTCTCTGCCCCAGTCTCTCTCTCCTTCCCCATCAGTCTCTCTAACTCTCCCCCTCAGTCTCTCTCTCTCCCCCTCAGTCTCTCTCTCTCCCCCTCAGTCTCTCTCTACTCACCCCCTCAGTCTCTCTCTCTCTTTCTCCCCCCCAGTCTCTCTCTTTCTCCCTCTCCTCCTCAGTCTCTACCTCTCTACCCCTCAGTCTCTCTCACTCCCCCTCAGTCTCTCTCTCTCCCATCAGTCTCTCTCCCTCTCTCCCCCCAGTCCCTCTCCCTCACTCGCTCTCTCCCACAGTCTCTCTCTCTCTCCCCCTCAGTCTCTCTCCCTCTCCCCCCCGCAGTCTCTCTCTCTCTCTCTCTCTCTCTCATCCTCAGTCTCTCTCCCTACCCCCCTCAGTCTCTCTCTCTCCCCCCCTCATGCTCTCTCTCTCCCCTCAGTCTCTCTCTTTCTCCCCCTCAGTCTCTCTCTTTCTCCCCATCAGTCTCTCTCTCTCTCCTCCGCTCAGTCTCTCAGTCTCTTTCCCCTCAGTCTCTCTCTCTCTCTCTCCCCATCAGTCTCCCTCTCTCTCTCTCTCCACCCCGCAGTATCTCTCACTCCCTTTCTCCCTCTCGGTCTCTGCCTCTCTCCCCCTCAGTCTCTCCCTCTCTCTCTCCCCCTCAGTCTCTCTCTCTCTCCCCCTCAGTCTCTCGCTCCACCTCAGTCTCTCTCTCTCCCCCCTCAGTCTCTCTCTCTCTCACACAGTTTCTCTCTCTCCCTCTCAGTCTCTCTCTTTCCCCTCAGTCTCTCTCTCTCTCCCACCTCAGTCTCTCTCTCTCCCCCTCAGTCTCTCGCTCCACCTCAGTCTCTCTCTCTCTCCGCCTTAGTCTCGCTGTCTCCATCTCAGTCTCTCTCTCTCTCTCTCTCTCCGCCTCAGTCTTTCTCTCTCTCTCTCTCCCTCAGTCTCTCTCTCTCTCCGCCCCAGTTTCTCTCTCTCCCTCCCCCTCAGTCTCTCTCTCTCTACCCCCTTAGTCTCTCTCTCTCCCCCTCAGTCTCTCTCTCTCTCTCTCACCCCCTCAGTCTCTCTCTCACCCCTCAGTCTCTCTCTGTCTCTCTCTCCCCCTCAGTCACTCTCTCTCTCTCCCCAATTTTCTCTCCCTCTCCCTCTCAGTCTCTCTCTCTACCCCTCAGTCTCCTCTCTCTCCCTCAGTCTCTCTCTCTCTCTCTCCCCCAGTCTCTCTCTCGCTCTCCCCCTCAGTCTCTCTCTCTCCCACCTCAGTCTCTCTCCTCCTCAGTCTCTCTTTCTCTCTCCCCCCCTCAGAATCTCTCTCTCCCCCCCTCAGTCTCTCTCTCACCCCCGAGTCACTCTCTCTCGCTACGCCCTCAGTCTCTCTCTTTCCACCTCAGTCTCTCTCTCTATCTCCCCCCGCCTCAGTTTCTCACTCTCTCCCCACTCAGTCTCTCTCTCTCCCCCTCAGTTTCTCTCTCCCCCCTCAGTCCCTCTCTCTCTCTCTCCCTCAGTCTCTCTCTCCCCCCTCAGTCTCTCTCTCTCCCCCCTCAGTCTCTCTCTCTCTCCCCCTCTGTCTCTCCCTCTCATCCCCCTCAGTCTCTCTCTCTCTCACCCTCAGTCTCTCTCACTCCCCCTCAGGCTCTCTCTCTCCCGCTCAGTCTCTCTTTCTCTCTCTCCCCCTCAGTCTCTCTCTCTCTCCCCCTCAGTCTATCTCTCTCTCCCCCCTGAGTCTCTCTCTCTCTCTCTCACTCAGTCTCTCTCTCTCTCACCCTCACTCTCTCTCTCCCCCTCACTCTCTCTCTCTCCTCCACACTCTCTCTCTCTCAACCCCCTCAGTCTCTCTCTCTCCCATTCAGTCTCTCTCTCTTCCCCCGCCTCAGACTCTCTCTCTCCCCCTCAGTCTCTCTCTCCCCCCCTCAGTCTCTCTCTCTCTCGCCCCCTCAGTTTCTCTCTCTCTCACCTATCAGTCCCTCTCTCTCTCTCTCTCTCTCTCACTCAGTCTCTCTCTCTCTGCCCCTCAGTGTCTCTCTCTCTCTCCCCACTTAGAATCTCTCTCTCTCCCCCCTCAGTCTCTCTCTCTCCCCCTCAGTCTCTCTCCCTCCCCCTCAGGCTCTCTCTCTCCCGCTCAGTCTATCTTTCTCTCTCTCCCCCTCAGTCCCTCGCTTTCTCCCTTTCAGTCTATCTCTCTCTCCCCCCTGAGTCTATCTCTCTCTCTATCTCTCTCTCTCACTCAACCCCCTCAGTCTCTCTCTCTCCCCCTCAGTCTCTCTCTCTCCCCCCGCCTCAGACTCTCTCTCTCCTCCTCAGTCTCTCTCTCTCTCCCACTCAGTCTCTCTCTCCCCCTCAGTCTCTCTCTCTCTCTCCGCCTTAGTCTCGCTCTCTCCATCTCAGTCCCTCTCTCTCTCTCTCTCCCCCTCAGTCTCTCTCTCTCTCTGTCCCCCTCAGTCTCTCTCTCTCTCCTCCCCAGTCCTTCTCTCACTCTCCCCCTCAGTCTCTCTCTCTCTCCCCCTTAGTCTCTCTCTCTCCCCCTCAGTCTATCTCTCTCTCTCACCCCCTCAGTCTCTCTCTCTCCCCCACAGTCTCTCTCTCTCTCCCCCTCAGTCACTCTCCGTCTCTCTCACCCCTCAGTCTCTCTCTCTCTCTCCCCTAAGTCTCACTCTCTCTCCCTCTCAGTCTCTCTCACTCCCCCAGTCTCCTCTCCCCGCCTCAGTCTCTCTCTCTCTCTCTTCCCCAGTCTCTCTCTCTCTCCCCTCAGTCTCTCTCTCTCTCCCTCTCCCCCCCCGCAGTCTCTCTCTCTTTCTCTCTCTCTCTCTCTCTCTCTCTCCGCCTCAGTCTCTCTCTCTCCCCCCCCTCAGTCTCGCTCTCTCCCCCCTCATTCTCTCTCTCTCCCCCTCAGTCTCTCTCTTTCTCCCCCTCAGTCTCTATCTTTCTCCCCATCAGTCTCTATCTCTCTCACCCGCTCAGTCTCTCAATCTCTTTCCCCTCATTCTCTCTCTCTCCACCCCGCAGTCTCTCTCACTCCCTCTCTCCTCCTCGGTGTCTCTCTCTCTCCGCCCCAGTTTCTCTCTCCCTCCCCCTCAGTCTCTCTCTCTCTCCCTCTCAGTCTCTCTCACTCCCCCAGTCTCCTCTCCCTGCCTCATTCTCCCTCTCTCTCCCTCCCCCAGTCTCTCTCTCTCTCCCCCTCAGTCTCTCTCCCTCTCCCTCTCCCCCCCGCAGTCTCTCTCTCTCTCTCTCTCTCTCTCTCTCTCATCCTCAGTCTCTCTCTCTACCCCCCTCAGTCTCTCTCTCTCCCCCCCTCATGCTATCTCTCTCCCCCTCAGTCTCTCTCTTTCTCCCCCTCACTCTCTCTCTTTCTCCCCATCAGTCTCTCTCTCTCTCCTCCGCTCAGTCTCTCAGTCTCTTTCCCCTCAGTCTCTCTCTCTCTCTCTCCCCATCAGTCTCCCTCTCTCTCTCTCTCCACCCCGCAGTATCTCTCACTCCCTTTCTCCCTCTCGGTCTCTGCCTCTCTCCCCCTCAGTCTCTCCCTCTCTCTCTCACCCTCAGTCTCTCTCTCTCTCCCCCTCAGTCTCTCGCTCCACCTCAGTCTCTCTCTCTCCCCCCTCAGTCTCTCTCTCTCTCACACAGTTTCTCTCTCTCCCTCTCAGTCTCTCTCTTTCCCCTCAGTCTCTCTCTCTCTCCCACCTCAGTCTCTCTCTCTCCCCCTCAGTCTCTCGCTCCACCTCAGTCTCTCTCTCTCTCCGCCTTAGTCTCGCTGTCTCCATCTCAGTCTCTCTCTCTCTCTCTCTCTCCGCCTCAGTCTTTCTCTCTCTCTCTCTCCCTCAGTCTCTCTCTCTCTCCGCCCCAGTTTCTCTCTCTCCCTCCCCCTCAGTCTCTCTCTCTCTACCCCCTTAGTCTCTCTTTCTCCCCCTCAGTCTCTCTCTCTCTCTCTCTCACCCCCTCAGTCTCTCTCTCACCCCTCAGTCTCTCTCTGTCTCTCTCTCCCCCTCAGTCACTCTCTCTCTCTCCCCAATTTTCTCTCCCTCTCCCTCTCAGTCTCTCTCTCTACCCCTCAGTCTCCTCTCTCTCCCTCAGTCTCTCTCTCTCTCTCTCCCCCAGTCTCTCTCTCGCTCTCCCCCTCAGTCTCTCTCTCTCCCCCCTCAGTCTCTCTCCTCCTCAGTCTCTCTTTCTCTCTCCCCCCCTCAGAATCTCTCTCTCCCCCCCTCAGTCTCTCTCTCACCCCCGAGTCACTCTCTCTCGCTACGCCCTCAGTCTCTCTCTTTCCACCTCAGTCTCTCTCTCTATCTCCCCCCGCCTCAGTTTCTCACTCTCTCCCCACTCAGTCTCTCTCTCTCCCCCTCAGTTTCTCTCTCCCCCCTCAGTCCCTCTCTCTCTCTCTCCCTCAGTCTCTCTCTCCCCCCTCAGTCTCTCTCTCTCCCCCCTCAGTCTCTCTCTCTCTCCCCCTCAGTCTCTCCCTCTCATCCCCCTCAGTCTCTCTCTCTCTCCCCCTCAGTCTCTCTCACTCCCCCTCAGGCTCTCTCTCTCCCGCTCAGTCTCACTTTCTCTCTCTCCCCCTCAGTCTCTCTCTTTCTCCCCCTCAGTCTATCTCTCTCTCCCCCTTGAGTCTCTCTCTCTCTCTCTCACACTCAGTCTCTCTCTCTCTCACCCTCACTCTCTCTCTCCCCCTCACTCTCTCTCTCTCCTCCACACTCTCTCTCTCTCAACCCCCTCAGTCTCTCTCTCTCCCGTTCAGTCTCTCTCTCTTCCCCCGCCTCAGACTCTCTCTCTCCCCCTCAGTCTCTCTCTCCCCCCCTCAGTCTCTCTCTCTCTCGCCCCCTCAGTTTCTCTCTCTCTCACCTATCAGTCCCTCTCTCTCTCTCTCTCTCTCTCACTCAGTCTCTCTCTCTCTGCCCCTCAGTGTCTCTCTCTCTCTCCCCACTTAGAATCTCTCTCTCTCCCCCCTCAGTCTCTCTCTCTCCCCCTCAGTCTCTCTCTCTCCCCCTCAGGCTCTCTCTCTCCCGCTCAGTCTATCTTTCTCTCTCTCCCCCTCAGTCCCTCGCTTTCTCCCTTTCAGTCTATCTCTCTCTCCCCCCTGAGTCTATCTCTCTCTCTATCTCTCTCTCTCTCACTCAACCCCCTCAGTCTCTCTCTCTCTCCCTCAGTCTCTCTCTCTCCCCCCGCCTCAGACTCTCTCTCTCCTCCTCAGTCTCTCTCTCTCTCCCCCTCAGTCTCTCTCTCCCCCTCAGTCTCTCTCTCTCTCTCCGCCTTAGTCTCGCTCTCTCCATCTCAGTCTCTCTCTCTCTCTCTCCCCCTCAGTCTCTCTCTCTCTCTCTCCCCCTCAGTCTCTCTCTCTCTCCTCCCCAGTCCTTCTCTCACTCTCCCCCTCAGTCTCTCTCTCTCTCCCCCTTAGTCTCTCTCTCTCCCCCTCAGTCTATCTCTCTCTCTCACTCCCTCAGTCTCTCTCTCTCCCCCACAGTCTCTCTCTCTCTCCCCCTCAGTCTCTCTCCGTCTCTCTCACCCCTCAGTCTCTCTCTCTCTCTCCCCTAAGTCTCACTCTCTCTCCCTCTCAGTCTCTCTCACTCCCCCAGTCTCCTCTCCCCGCCTCAGTCTCTCTCTCTCTCTCTTCCCCAGTCTCTCTGTCTCTCCCCCTCAGTCTCTCTCTCTCTCCCTCTCCCCCCCGCAGTCTCTCTCTCTTTCTCTCTCTCTCTCTCTCTCTCTCCGCCTCAGTCTCTCTCTCTCCCCCCCCTCAGTCTCGCTCTCTCCCCCCTCATTCTCTCTCTCTCCCCCTCAGTCTCTCTCTTTCTCCCCCTCAGTCTCTATCTTTCTCCCCATCAGTCTCTCTCTCTCTCACCCGCTCAGTCTCTCAATCTCTTTCCCCTCATTCTCTCTCTCTCCACCCCGCAGTCTCTCTCACTCCCTCTCTCCTCCTCGGTCTCTCTCTCTCTCCGCCCCAGTTTCTCTCTCTCCCTCCCCCTCAGTCTCTCTCTCTCTCCCTCTCAGTCTCTCTCACTCCCCCAGTCTCCTCTCCCTGCCTCATTCTCCCTCTCTCTCCCTCCCCCAGTCTCTCTCTCTCTCCCCCTCAGTCTCTCTCTCTCACCCTCACCCCCCCGCAGTCTCTCTCTCTCTCTCTCTCTCTCTCCCCCTCAGTCGCTCTCTCTCCCCCCCTCAGTCTCTCTCTCTCCCCCCTCATTCTCTCTCTCTCCCCCTCAGTCTCTCTCTTTCTCTCCCTCAGTCTCTCTCTTTCTCCCCATCAGTCTCTCTCTCTCTCCCCCGCTCAGTCTCTCAATCTCTTTCCCCTCATTCTCTCTCTCTCTCCACCCCGCAGTCTCACTCACTCCCTCTCTCCGACTCGGTCTCTCTCTCTCTCCGCCCCAGTTTCTCTCTCTCCCTCCCCCTCAGTCTCCCTCTCTCTCCCCCTTAGTCTCGCTCTCTCCCCCTCAGTCTCTCTCTCTCTCTCTCACACCCCCTCAGTCTCTCTCTCACCCCTCAGTATCTCTCTGTCTCTCTCTCCCTCTCAGTCACTCTCTCTCTCTCCCCTAATTTTCTCTCCCTCTCCCTCTCAGTCTCTCTCTCTACCCCTCAGTCTCCTCTCTCTCCCTCAGTCTCTCTCACTCTCTCTCCCCCAGTCTCTCTCTCTCTCCCCCCCTCAGCTCTCTCTCTCTCACCCCTCAGTCTCTCTCCTCCTCAGTCTCTCTTTCTCTCTCTCCCCCTCAGAATCTCTCTTTCCCCCCCTCAGTCTCTCTCTCACCCCCGAGTCACTCTCTCTCTCTCTCTCTCAGTCAGTCTCTCTCTCTCTCCCCCTCACTCTCTCTCCCCCCTTCACACTCTCTCTCGCTACGCCCTCAGTCTCTCTCTCTCCACCTCAGTCTCTCTCTCTATCTCCCCCCGCCTCAGTTTCTCACTCTCTCCCCACTCAGTCTCTCTCTCTCCCCCTCAGTTTCTCTCTCCCCCCCTCAGTCCCTCTCTCTCTCTCTCTCCCCCAGTCTCTCTCTCTGCCCCCTCAGTCTCTCTCTCTCCCCCCTCAGTCTCTCTCTCTCTCCCCCTCAGTCTCTCCCTCTCATCTCCCTCAGTCTCTCTCTCTCTCCCCCTCAGTCTCTCTCTCTCCCCCTCAGGCTCTCTCTCTCCCGCTCAGTCTTTCTTTCTCTCTCCCCCCCTCAGTCTCTCCCTTTCTCCCCCTCAGTCTATCTCTCTCTCCCCCCTGAGTCTCTCTCTCCTCTCACTCAGTTTCTCTCTCTCTCACCCTCACTCTCTCTCTCCCCCTCACTCTCTCTCTCTCCTCCACACTCTCTCTCTCTCAACCCCCTCAGTCTCTCTCTCTCCCCCTCAGTCTCTCTCTCTCCCCCCGCCTCACTCGCTCTCTCTCCCCCTCAGTCTCTCTCTCGCCCCTCAGTCTCACTCTCTCTCCCACTCAGAATCTCTCTCTCTCCCCCTCAGTCTCTCTCTCTCTCCCCCTCAGTCTCGCTCTCTCCCCCTCAGTCTCTCTCTCTCTCTCCACCTCAGTCTCTCTCTCTCCCCCTCAGTCTCTCTTTCTCTCTCTGCCCCAGTCTCTCTCTCTCCTTCCCCATCAGTCTCTCTAACTCTCCCCCTCAGTCTCTCTCTCTCCCCCTCAGTCTCTCTCTACTCACCCCCTCAGTCTCTCTCTCTCTTTCTCCCCCCCAGTCTCTCTCTTTCTCCCTCTCCTCCTCAGTCTCTACCTCTCTACCCCTCAGTCTCTCTCACTCCCCCTCAGTCTCTCTCTCTCCCCTCAGTCTCTCTCCCTCTCTCCCCCCCAGTCCCTCTCCCTCTCTCGCTCTCTCCCACAGTCTCTCTCTCTCTCCCCCTCAGTCTCTCTCCCTCTCCCTCTCCCCCCCGCAGTCTCTCTCTCTCTCTCTCTCTCTCTCTCTCATCCTCAGTCTCTCTCTCTACCCCCCTCAGTCTCTCTCTCTCCCCCCCTCATGCTCTCTCTCTCCCCCTCAGTCTCTCTCTTTCTCCCCCTCAGTCTCTCTCTTTCTCCCCATCAGTCTCTCTCTCTCTCCTCCGCTCAGTCTCTCAGTCTCTTTCCCCTCAGTCTCTCTCTCTCTCTCTCCCCATCAGTCTCCCTCTCTCTCTCTCTCCACCCCGCAGTATCTCTCACTCCCTTTCTCCCTCTCGGTCTCTGCCTCTCTCACCCTCAGTCTCTCCCTCTCTCTCTCCCCCTCAGTCTCTCTCTCTCTCACACAGTTTCTCTCTCTCCCTCTCAGTCTCTCTACTTCCCCTCAGTCTCTCTCTCTCTCCCACCTCAGTCTCTCTCTCTCCCCCTCAGTCTCTCGCTCCACCTCAGTCTCTCTCTCTCCCCCCTCAGTCTCTCTCTCTCTCCCCTCAGTCTCTCCCTCTCATCTCCCTCAGTCTCTCTCTCTCTCCCCCTCAGTCTCTCTCTCTCCCCCTCAGGCTCTCTCTCTCCCGCTCAGTCTTTCTTTCTCTCTCCCCCCCTCAGTCTCTCTCTTTCTCCCCCTCAGTCTATCTCTCTCTCCCCCCTGAGTCTCTCTCTCCTCTCACTCAGTTTCTCTCTCTCTCACCCTCACTCTCTCTCTCCCCGTCACTCTCTCTCTCTCCTCCACACTCTCTTTCTCTCAACCCCCTCAGTCAGTCTCTCTCCCCCTCAGTCTCTCTCTCTCCCCCCGCCTCATTCGCTCTCTCTCCCCCTCAGTCTCTCTCTCGCCCCTCAGTCTCACTCTCTCTCCCACTCAGAATCTCTCTCTCTCCCCCTCAGTCTCTCTCTCTCTCCCCCTCAGTCTCGCTCTCTCCCCCTCAGTCTCTCTCTCTCTCTCCACCTCAGTCTCTCTCTCTCCCCCTCAGTCTCTCTTTCTCTCTCTGCCCCAGTCTCTCTCTCTCCTTCCCCATCAGTCTCTCTAACTCTCCCCCTCAGTCTCTCTCTCTCCCCCTCAGTCTCTCTCTACTCACCCCCTCAGTCTCTCTCTCTCTTTCTCCCCCCCACTCTCTCTCTTTCTCCCTCTCCTCCTCAGTCTCTACCACTCTACCCCTCAGTCTCTCTCACTCCCCTCAGTCTCTCTCCCTCTCTCCCCCCCAGTCCCTCTCCCTCTCTCGCTCTCTCCCACAGTCTCTCTCTCTCTCCCCCTCAGTCTCTCTCCCTCTCCCCCCCGCAGTCTCTCTCTCTCTCTCTCTCTCTCTCTCATCCTCAGTCTCTCTCTCTACCCCCCTCAGTCTCTCTCTCTCCCCCCCTCATGCTCTCTCTCTCCCCCTCAGTCTCTCTCTTTCTCCCCCTCAGTCTCTCTCTTTCTCCCCATCAGTCTCTCTCTCTCTCCTCCGCTCAGTCTCTCAGTCTCTTTCCCCTCAGTCTCTCTCTCTCTCTCTCCCCATCAGTCTCCCTCTCTCTCTCTCTCCACCCCGCAGTATCTCTCACTCCCTTTCTCCCTCTCGGTCTCTGCCTCTCTCCCCCTCAGTCTCTCCCTCTCTCTCTCCCCCTTAGTCTCTCTCTCTCTACCCCTCAGTCTCTCGCTCCACCTCAGTCTCTCTCTCTCCCCCCTCAGTCTCTCTCTCTCTCACACAGTTTCTCTCTCTCCCTCTCAGTCTCTCTCTTTCCCCTCAGTCTCTCTCTCTCCCACCTCAGTCTCTCTCTCTCCCCCTCAGTCTCTCGCTCCACCTCAGTCTCTCTCTCTCTCCGCCTTAGTCTCGCTGTCTCCATCTCAGTCTCTCTCTCTCTCTCTCTCTCCGCCTCAGTCTTTCTCTCTCTCTCTCTCCCTCAGTCTCTCTCTCTCTCCGCCCCAGTTTCTCTCTCTCCCTCCCCCTCAGACTCTCTCTCTCTCCCCCTTAGTCTCTCTCTCTCCCTCTCAGTCTCTCTCTCTCTCTCTCTCACCCCCTCAGTCTCTCTCTCACCCCTCAGTCTCTCTCAGTCTCTCTCTCCCCCTCAGTCACTCTCTCTCTCTCCCCTAATTTTCTCTCCCTCTCCCTCTCAGTCTCTCTCTCTACCCCTCAGTCTCCTCTCTCTCCCTCAGTCTCTCTCTCTCTCTCCCCCAGTCTCTCTCTCGCTCTCCCCCTCAGTCTCTCTCTCTCCCCCCTCAGTCTCTCTCCTCCTCAGTCTCTCTTTCTCTCTCCCCCCGTCAGAATCTCTCTCTCCCCCCCTCAGTCTCTCTCTCACCCCCGAGTCACTCTCTCTCGCTACGCCCTCAGTCTCTCTCTCTCCACCTCAGTCTCTCTCTCTATCTCCCCCCGCCTCAGTTTCTCACTCTCTCCCCACTCAGTCTCTCTCTCTCCCCCTCAGTTTCTCTCTCCCCCCTCAGTCGCTCTCTCTCTCTCTCCCTCAGTCTCTCTCTCTCCCCCCTCAGTCTCTCTCTCTCCCCCCTCAGTCTCTCTCTCTCTCCCCCTCAGTCTCTCCCTCTCATCCCCCTCAGTCTCTCTCTCTCTCCCCCTCAGTCTCTCTCTCTCCCCCTCAGGCTCTCTCTCTCCCGCTCAGTCTCTCTTTCTCTCTCTCCCCCTCAGTCTCTCTCTTTCTCCCCCTCAGTCTATCTCTCTCTCCCCCCTGAGTCTCTCTCTCTCTCTCTCACTCAGTCTCTCTCTCTCTCACCCTCACTCTCTCTCTCACCCTCACTCTCTCTCTCTCCTCCACACTCTCTCTCTCTCAACCCCCTCAGTCTCTCTCTCTCCCGTTCAGTCTCTCTCTCTTCCCCCGCCTCAGACTCTCTCTCTCCCCCTCAGTCTCTCTCTCCCCCCCTCAGTCTCTCTCTCTCTCGCCCCCTCAGTTTCTCTCTCTCTCCCCTATCAGTCCCTCTCTCTCTCTCTCTCTCTCACTCAGTCTCTCTCTCTCTGCCCCTCAGTGTCTCTCTCTCTCTCCCCCTC
>NW_027253209.1:0-17176 GCF_044704955.1 Pristiophorus japonicus
GGGAGGGGTGCGGGAAGAGAGAGGAGGGGGTGCGGGAAGAGAGAGGGAGGGGGTGGGGGAAGAGAGAGGGAGGGGGTGAGGGAAGAGAGAGGGAGGGGTGGGGGAAGAGAGAGGGAGGGGTGGGGGAAGAGAGAGGGAGGGGGTGAGGGAAGAGAGAGGGAGGGGGTGAGGGAAGAGAGAGGGAGGGGGTGTGGGAAGAGAGAGGGAGGGGGTGAGGAGTGTCCTGGGGCCAATATTTACCCCTCAACCAACATCACTAACTAAGATGATCTGGGTCATTATCTCATTGCTGTTTGTGGGAGCTTGCTGTGCGCAAAATGGCTGCCGTGTTTCCCACATTACAACACACTCCTTTTCCGCGAAGCGCTTTTAGGGACATCCTGAGGGTGTGAACGGCGCTATTGAAATGCAGTACCTTTGTGAAAAAAACCAAGAGAGAGAAAAAAAGGTGTTAAATTATCACCGACAAAGACAGCGCCGCAATAAAAAACACTTACCTCTGTTATTGAACTCATGTTAATCTCTCCCGATAAATTACAACACAGACCAGAGTGGAAGGTGGATAATTAAGAACTGTCGGAGGAAAAAAAATAACATATTTCAGTTTGAAAGAGAATTATGTGCTAAAAATTATTTTCCAATTGCAATTTTTAAAATGACTGGGTTTTTACTATCATGGTTTAATTTTTTTCCATTGCAATTTGTCCAAAAACATATAATTAATGATTTATTGCTAGTTTTGCTCGAATTGCCATTTTGATGCCAAATATTGTCTGCTCACTCAGCAGTAAATCTCTGCAACGTTATTATAAAACCTTACTTCTAACACAAAGAACGACATTAATTCTGCTTTGCAAATAACAAAATAATTGCTGAATTGAAAGAAAAAGCCAGTACAAAGGATGAGGGTTTCTCCTAGCAACTAGGCCCCGTCACCCCTAGCAACTCGGCCCCGTCACCCCTAGCAACCAGATCCAGGCCGGCTGGCGAGGGACCTTGCCAACGAGAGCTGTGGGTTCCGCAGGATGGTCAAGTAGAAAAGTATTGCTGCTGGGCGCCACAGCGCCCCATGTGTTGGGAGCAACACATTGCTGCTTTCTTTTGGCCACATTTTAATTTTGGTGCCATCATCAATTTAAAAAAATGATGCGTTTGCCCTCCCCCCCCCCTCCCCCCTCCCCCACCACCCCAACCTTCTGAACAGGGCACAGCCGATAACATTGCAACTTCAACAAAAGCTTTCTGAAACAATGCATCGCTGGCCAAGGCCGGCATTTATTGCCCCATCCCCCGAATTGCCCCTTGAGAAGGTGGTGGTGAGCCCCCTTCTTGAACCGCTGCAGTCCGTGGGGTGAAGGTGCTCCCACAGTGCTGTTAGGGAGGGAGTTCCAGGATTGTGACCCAGCGACGATGAAGGAACGGCCGATATATTTCCAAGTCGGGATGGTGTGTGACTGGGAGGGGAACGTGGAGGTGGTGGTGTTCCCATGGGCCTGCTGCCCTTGTCCTTCTAGGTGGTAGAGGTCGCGGGTTTGGGAGGTGCTGCCGAAGAAGCCTTGGCGAGTTGCTGCAGTGCATCTTGTAGATGATGCACACTGCAGCCAGGGGGCGCCGGTGGTGGAGGGAGTGAGTGTTGAAGGTGGTGGAGGGAGTGAGTGTTGAAGGTGGGGGAGGGAGTGAGTGTTGAAGGTGGTGGAGGGAGTGAATGTTGAAGGTGGTGGAGGGAGTGAGTGTTGAAGGTGGTGGAGGGAGTGAGTGTTGAAGGTGGTGGAGGGAGTGAGTGTTGAAGGTGGTGGAGGGAGTGAGTGTTGAAGGTGGTGGAGGGAGTGAGTGTTGAAGGTGGTGGAGGGAGTGAGTGTTGAAGGTGGTGGAGGGAGTGAATGTTGAAGGTGGGGGAGGGAGTGAGTGTTGAAGGTGGTGGAGGGAGTGAATGTTGAAGGTGGTGGATGGGGGGCCAATCAAGTGGCTGCTTTGTCCTGGATGGTGTCGAGCTTCTCGAGTGTTGTTGGAGCTGCAACTCATCCAGGCAAGTGGGGAGTGTTCCATCACACTCCTGACTTGTGTCTTGTAGATGCTGGAAAGGCTCAGGGGGTGAGACACTCGCCGCAGAATACCCAGCCTCTGACCCGCTCTTGTTGCCACAGTATTTATGTGGCTGGTCCAGTGAAGTTTCTGGTCAATGGCGACCCCCAGGATGTTGATGGCGGGGGATTCGGTGATGGTAATACCGTTGAATGTCAAGGGGCGGTGGTTAGACTCTCGCTTGTTGGAGATGGTCATTGCATGGCAGTTGTATGGCACGAATGTTGCTTGCCATTTATCAGCCCGAGCCTGAATGTTGCCCAGGTCTTGCTGCATGCGGGCACGGACTGCTCCATTATCTGAGGAGTTGTGAATGGAACTGAACACTGTGTAGTCATCAGTGAACATCTTCTGACCTTATGATGTAGGGAAGGTCATTGATGAAGCAGCTGAAGATGGTTGGGCCTAGGACACTGCCCTGAGGGACTCCTGCAGCGATGTCTGGGGCTGGGATGATTGACCTCCAACCACCACAACCATCCTCCTTTGTGCTGGGTATGACTCCAGCCCGTGGAGTTTTCCCGATTCCCATTGACTTCAAGTTTTACTGGGGCTCCTTGATGCCACACTCGGTCAAATGCTGCCGCGATGTCAGGGGCAGTCACTCTCACCTCACCTCTGGAATTCAGCTCTTTTGTCCATGTTTGGACCAAGGCTGTGATGAGGTCTGGAGCCGAGTGGTCCTGGCGGAACCCAAACTGACAATCAGCGAGCAGGTTATTGGTGAGTAAGTGCCGCTTGATAGCACTGTCGGTGACACCGTCCATCACTTTGCTGATGATTGAGAGTAGACTGACGGGGCGGCAATTGGCCGGATTGGTTCTGTCCTGATTTTTGTGGACAGGACATACCTGGGCAGTTTTCCACATTGCCAGGTAGATGCCAGTGTTGTAGCTGTACTGGAACAGCTTGGCTAGAGGCACGGCTAGTTCTGGAGCACAAGTCTTCAGCACGACAGCTGGGATCGGGAAGTTGTGGGGCCCACAGGGTGATCTGATTGATGTTTTCAGGATATTACGGGGAGCGGATAGGGTAGATAGAACAACGATTCCCGCTGGTTGGGGAATCTGGGACTAGGGGCACAGTCTAAAGATTAGAGCCAGACCCTTCAGGAGTGAAAGTAGGAAACACTTCGACACACAAAGAGCAATTGATAGCTTTCTGTTCACCAAAGGTATTCAGAGATACAGGCCAAAGGCGGGTATATGGAGTGAGGTCACAGATCAGCCATGATCTGATTGAATGGCGGAACAGGCTCGAGGGGCCGAATGGGCTCCTCCTGTTCCTGTGATCCTCTAACGGCGGCTACACTTTTGGGATGTCCGGTGGTCATGAAAGGTGCTTTATAAATGCAAGTCTTTCGAAAACATATCAAGTTAAAATGTTATTCCGGAGGGTGTCCCTCCAGTCGCGGAAGGCCGCGAGCGTACCGGTGGACACCGCGTGCTCCATCTCCAGGGACACCCGGGCTCGGATGTCACCGTGGAAGAGAGGCAGGCAGTCGGGCCGAACAACCCCCTCGGCCGCCCGCTGCCTGGACCGGTTGATGGCCCCCCTTGGCCAGGCCCAGGAGCAGACAAGTCAGAGGACCCACTCCTGGGACGGGGTGACCAAAGATCAGTAGTGTGTGACTGAAGTGCAGCCAAACATCGAGGGGCTGCAACCTCCCACACCCACTGCAGGAAAGACTTGCATTTATATAGCGCCTTTCATAACCACCGGACATCTCAAAGCACTTGACAGCCAATGAAGTACTTTTGAAGTGTAGTCACTGTTGTAATGTGGGAAACACGGCAGCCAATTTGTGCACAGCAAGCTCCCACACACAGCAATGTGATAATCAACTTAACAAAAACACATGATCTGGTCGTTGAGGGATAAATATTGGCCAGGACACCGGGTATAACACCGCCCCCTAATCTTTTCAAAATAGTGCCATGGGATCTTTTACGTCCACCTGAGAGAGCAGACGGGGCCTTGGCTTAACACCTCATCTGAGAGACGGCCCCTCCGACAGTGCGGCACTCCCTCAGTACTGCCCCTCTGATAGTGCGGCGCTCCCTCAGTACTGCCCCTCCGACAGTGCGGCGCTCCCTCAGTACTGCCCCTCCGACAGTGCGGCGCTCCCTCAGTACTGCCCCTCCGACAGTGCGGCGCTCCCTCAGTACTGCCCCTCCGACAGTGCGGCGCTCCCTCAGAACTTCCCCTCCGACAGTGCGGCACTCCCTCAGAACTGCCCCTCCGACAGTGGGGCGCTCCCTCAGTACTGTACTGGAAGTGTCAGCCTAGATTTATGTGCTCAAGTCCCTGGAGTGGGATTTGAACCCAAAACCCTCTGACTCAGAGGTGAGGGTGCTATGCACTGAGCCACAGCTGATGATTATTTATCTCTCCAGGTTTTGGGAGACCATTCTCCAATTCCCGGGGACTCCGGGGGAATGGTGGAGGGTCAAGAACCCTGCAGCAGCCCAGACCCCCGCCCTTGCTGGATGACATGGCTCAAATTAAGACCCAGAGGCTGGCGCCAACAGGTTAATCCCAGTTTTACTCTTCAAAAAGCTGCTGGCCGGCACAGTTGAGAGAGGGGCCGATGATTTGTGGGGAGAATTCCCTGGTCACGGTTGCCAAGCGGGCTGGCAAACCCGCTGCTCCCGTTTATTGCTGCGTGGCCAGAGTCTCACCCCCTGAGCCTTTCCAGCATCTACAAGACACAAGTCAGGAGTGTGATGGAACACTCCCCACTTGCCTGGATGAGTTGCAGCTCCAACAACACTCGAGAAGCTCGACACCATCCAGGACAAAGCAGCCACTTGATCGACACGCTACCCACCACCTTCAACACTCACTCCCTCCACCACCTTCAACACTCACTCCCTCCACCACCTTCAACACTCACTCCCTCCACCACCTTCAACACTCACTCCCTCCACCACCGGTGCCCCCTGGCTGCAGTGTGCAGCATCTACAAGATGCACTGCAGCAACTCGCCAAGGCTTCTTCGGCAGCACCTCCCAAACCCGCGACCTCTACCACCTAGAAGGACAAGGGCAGCAGGCCCATGGGAACACCACCACCTCCACGTTCCCCTCCCAGTCACACACCATCCCGACTGGGAAATATATCGGCCGTTCCTTCATCGTCGCTGGGTCACAATCCTGGAACTCCCTCCCTAACAGCACTGTGGGAGCACCTTCACCACACGGACTGCAGCGGTTCAAGAAGGCGGCTCACCACCACCTTCTCAAGGGGCAATTAGGGGGATGGGCAATAAATGCCGGCCTTGGCCAGCGACGCCCACATCCCAGGAACTAATTTGTAAAAAAACAATCTCACAAAGTGGCCACCTAGGGGCCTTAAGGCAAGGACTCCCGGAGAGGACAGAAGCACGGGTTAGCGCTGAACATCATTCACACACAGCAATTTGGAGAAAGACACTTGTCCTTTGACGTAGTCAGTTTTATTTTATAATTTAAAGGGGCAACGAAAACAGTTCTCTAAATCCGAAACCAAAGACAGATTGAGTCCTCTTCACCAACCATTGGCAGAGCACAGTCATGGTTAACTGCAGTACAACGGCAAAGCTGAGATAGTAAAGGCCAGAGGGGGGGGGGGGGTGGGGAGGAGCAGGGGGATGAAGCAATGCAGTTCGGAATCGGAAAGGGAGCAGGAATTCGGCAGAGGATAGAAGCGATGGTGCGGGTTCCCCCTGGTGAAGCAATGCAGTTTCTCGAGGACCAGCGCGGGCGGGAGCCAGACCAGGACCCCGAGCTCAGCCCGCGCGCGCAGAGAAGAACGGGAGGCCGCGGACAAAGTTGTCGAGTTTGGCTCGGAACAGTTCGCTCTGGATGGGTTCGTTCATGCTGCACAGGGGGTTCTTCACCACCAGCTCAACAAAGATCTAGGAGAGAGCAGAAAACACAGTGAGATCCCAGCCTGTAACTCACTCCCGGCTATCTGTTATTGTATATATAAACCCCCCGAACCCCTCGATTAGATCCCAGCCTGTAACTCACTCCCAGGTATCTGTTATTCTATATATAAACCCCCCCGAACCCCTCGATTAGATTCCCGCCTGTAACTCACTCCCGGGTATCTGTTATTCTATATATAACCCCCCCGAACCCCTCGATTAGATCCCAGCCTGTAACTCACTCCCGGCTATCTGTTATTCTATATATAAACCCCCCGAACACCTCGATTAGATCCCAGCCTGTAACTCACTCCCGGCTATCTGTTATTCTATATATAAACCCCCCGAACCCCTCGATTAGATCCCAGCCTGTAACTCACTCCCGGGTATCTGTTATTCTATATATAAACCCCACCGAACCCCTCGATTAGATTCCAGCCTGTAACTCACTCCCGGGTATCTGTTATTGTATATATAAACCCCCCGAACCCCTCGATTAGATTCCAGCCTATAACTCACTCCCGGGTATCTGTTATTCTACATATAAACCCCCCCGAACCCCTCGATTAGATTCCAGCCTGTAACTCACTCCCGGGTATCTGTTATTCTATATATAAACCCCCCGATTAGATTCCAGCGTATAACGCACTCCCAAGTATGCAACCTTCCCTCAGTACTGCCCCTCCGACAGTGCAGTGCTCCCTCAGTACTGACCCTCCGACAGTGCGGCGGCACTCCCTCAGTACTGCCCCTCCGACAGTGCGGGGCTCAGGCATTGGGAATGTCAGCCTGGATTACGTGCTCAAGAAGCTGGAGTGCGGCTCGAACTCACGACCTACTGTCTCGCTGAGTGCTAGCCACTGAGCCACGGCTTATGCTTGTGGCAGAGGAGACCAGGGATATAGGAGCGGAAAGTACATGCGGGACCATTGCTTTACAGAGATAGGGAGGGGCGAGGCCAGAGAGCAACCTGTGGGTGAGGTTGAGGATTTGGAAAGTACTTACTGTACTGTAGATCTGACTGAGAACGTCCCTGATGTTTCCGACACCCAGGTCCGTGTTCATGACGATTTTAATGCCTGTTGCCGTCTCATAATAATGCAGCTTGTACTTGCTTGTTTGAAAGGACAGGAAACCATCGCGACTGTTTGAATATGTTAAAGAAAATACATTTATATAGCGCCTTTCACCACCTCAGGACATTCCAATGCGCTTTACAACCAATGAAGTACTTTTTTTTTTTAAGTGTACGCACTGTTGTAATTGGGAAACGTGACAGACATTTTGTGCACAGCAAGCTCCCACAAACAGCAATGTGATAATGACGAGATCATCTGGTTTTTAGTGTTATTGGTTGAGGGCCACTCTCCGACAGTGCGGCGCTCCCTCCGTACCGCCCCTCCGACAGTGCGGCGCTCCCTCTGTACCGCCCCTCCGACAGTGCGGCGCTCCCTCCGTACCGCCCCTCCGACAGTGCGGCGCTCCCTCCGTACCGCCCCTCCGACAGTGCGGCGCTCCCTCCGTGCTGCCCCTCCGACAGTGCGGCGCTCCCTCAGTACTGCCCCTCCGACAGTGCGGCGCTCCCTCAGTACTGCCCCTCCGACAGTGCGGCGCTCCCTCAGTACTGCCCCTCCGACAGTGCGGCGCTCCCTCAGTACTGCCCCTCCGACAGTGCGGCGCTCCCTCAGTACTGCCCCTCCGACAGTGCGGCGCTCCCTCAGTATTGCCCCTCCGACAGTGCGGCGCTCCCTCAGTACTGCCCCTCCCTCGGTACTGCCCCTCCGACAGTGCGGCGCTCCCTCAGTACTGCCCCTCCGACAGTGCGGCGCTCCCTCAGTACTGCCCCTCCCTCGGTACTGCCCCTCCGACAGTGCGGCGCTCCCTCAGTACTGCCCCTCCGACAGTGCGGCGCTCCCTCAGTACTGCCCCTCCGACAGTGCGGCGCTCCCTCGGTACTGCCCCTCCGACAGTGCGGCGCTCCCTCAGTACTGCCCCTCCCTCGGTACTGCCCCTCCGACAGTGCGGCGCTCCCTAAGCACTGCACTGGAAATGTCAGCCTACATTATGTGCTCGAGTCTCTGGAGTGGGACTTGAACCCACGACTACCTGACCCAGAGGCGAGAGCGCGCAACCCACTGGGGGAGAAACAGGAGATGGAATGGGACTTGCCGCACTGTTGCACATTCCCCACCTCCTCCGCACAATAACTCAGCACCACACCTCTGGTTGATGGGACAGTGTAGAGGGAGCTTTACTCTGTATCTAACCCCCTGTACCTGCCCTGGGAGTGTTTGATGGGACAGTGTAGAGGGAGCTTTACTCTGTATCTAATCCCGTGCTGTACCTGCCCTGGGAGTGTTTGATGGGACAGTGTAGAGGGAGCTTTACTCTGTATCTAACCCGTGCTGTACCTGCCCTGGGAGTGTTTGATGGGACAGTGTAGAGGGAGCTTTACTCTGTATCTAATCCCGTGCTGTACCTGCCCTGGGAGTGTTTGATGGGACAGTGTAGAGAGAGCTTCCATCATCATCAGGAGCAGTCCCTCGGAATCGAGGAGGATTGCTTCCACTCCCAAAGTGAGTACTTTGATGGCTGAACAGTTCGATACGAGAGCCACAGATCCTGTTACAGATAGGTCAGACATACGTCGGGGGAAGGGGTGGGTGGGACAGGTTTGCCGCGTGCTCCTCCGCTGCCTGCGCTTGGCCTCTTCATGCTCCTTGCGTCGAGACTCGAAGAGCTCAACGCCCTCCCGGATGCACTTTCTCCACCTCGGGCGGTCTGCGGCCAGGGTCTCCCAGGTGTCAGTGGTGATGTCGCACTTTACCAGGGAGGCTTTGAGGGTGTCCTTATAACGTTTCTGCTGTCCTCCTTTGGCTCGTTTACCATGAAGGAGCTCCGCATAAACCATTTGCTCAGGGAGTCTCGTATCTGGCATGCGAACTATGTGGCCTGCCCAGCGAAGCTGATCGAGTGTGGTCAGTGCTTCAATACTGGGGATGTTGGCCTGGTCGAGGACACTGATGTTGGTGTGCCTGTCCTCCCAGGGGATTTGCAGGATCTTGCGGAGACATCGCTGGTGACATAATCTCCAGCGACTTGAGGTGCCTTCTATACATCGCCCATGCCTCAGACCCATACAGGAGGGCGGGTATTACTACAGCTCTGTAGACGATGAGTTTGTGGTAGATTTGAGGGCCTGGTCTTCAAACACTCTTTTCCTCAGATGGCCGAAGGCTGCACTGGAGGCGATGCTGAATCTCCGCATCAACGTCTGCCTTTGTTGATGAGGCTCCCGAGATGTGGGAAATGGTCCACGTTGTCCAGAGCCACGCCGTGGATCTTGATGATTGGAGGCCAGTGCTGTGCGGCGATGACAGGCTGGTGAAGGACCTTTGTCTTACGGGTGTTAAGCGTAAGGCCCATTCTTTCATATGCCTCAATGAATACATTGACTATATCCTGGAGTTCAGCCTCTGAATGTACAGGCATAGTCTGGGGTGATCTTGGACCTGGCCTGGAGGTGGCGTAGGTTAAACAGCTTCCCACTAGTTCTGTAGTTTAATTCCACTCCAGCGGGGAGCTTGTGAGTTGTGAGGTGGAGCATGGCGGCGAGGAAGATTGAGAAGAGGATTGGAGCGATAACGCAGCCCTGTTTGACCCCGGTCCGGACCTGGATTGGGTCTGTAATGGATCCGTTGGTAAGGATCACGGCCTGCATATCATCGTGAAGCAGGTGAAGGATGTTGACAAACTTTTGGGGGCATCCGAAACAGAGGAGGACGCTCCATAGACACTCACGGTTGACAGTGTCAAAGGCCTTTGTAAGATCGAAAAAGGCCATTTATAAGGGCTGGCGCTGCATCTAACCCCCTGTACCTGCCCTGGGACTGTTTGATGGGACAGTGTCGAGGGAGCTTTACTCTGTATCTAACCCCCTGTACCTGCCCTGGGAGTGTTTGATGGGACAGTGGAGAGGGAGCTTTACACTGTATCTAACCCCCTGTACCTGCCCTGGGAGTGTTTGATGGGACAGTGTAGAGGGAGCTTTACTCTGTATCTAACCCCGTGCTGTACCTGCCCTGGGAGTGTTTGATGGGACAGTGTAGAGGGAGCTTTACTCTGTATCTAACCCCGTGCTGTACCTGCCCTGGGAGTGTTTGATGGGACAGTGTAGAGGGAGCTTTACTCTGTATCTAACCCCCTGTACCTGCCCTGGGAGTGTTTGATGGGACAGTGTAGAGGGAACTTTACTCTGTATCTAACCCCCTGTACCTGCCCTGGGAGTGTTTGATGGGACAGTTTGGAGGGAGCTTTACTCTGTATCTAACCCCATGCACTACCTGCCCCGTCACTGACAGCAAAGAGTGGAAACCTATTAAGCGTGCAGTACTTGTACGGGTCACCCTATCCCAGTAGCTGATGTGTTGTCAGGTTTGCCATAGCTTCACAGGACGTGGCAGCAAAGGATACAAATCGACGGGAGACATCTTGTTGACGAAGGATCGGATAGAGAAAAGCATTCCGTACATCAGCTGGTATTCCTGGAGGGCACAAACATCGCAGTCACTCGGAGAAGCACATAGACTGCCTTCTACATCAGAAATAGGAGCAAGAGTTGGCCATATGGCCCCTCGAGCCTGCTCCGCCATTCAATATCATGGATGATCTGATCATGGACTCAGCTCCCCATAACCCTTCACTCCCTTATCGTTCCAAAATCTGTCTATTTCCGCCTTAAATATATTCAATGACCCAGCCTCCACAGCTCTCTGGGGCAGAGAATTCCACAGATTCACGGCCCACAGAGAAGAAATTCCTCCTCATCTCTGTCTTAAATGCGCGACCCCTTATTCTGAGACTATGCCCCCTAGTTCGAGATTCCCCGAGGGGAAACATCCTCTCTGCATCTACCCTGTCAAACCCCCTCAGAATCTTATACGTTTCAATAAGATCACCTCTCATTCTTCTAAACTCATGAGTACAGGCCCAACCTGCTCAACCTTTCTTCAGAGAAGGTTCACCAGGCTTATGAACTGCCTCCAATGCAAGTATATCCCTCCTTAAATAAGGAAACCAAAACTGTACGCAGTACTCCAGGTGTGGCCTCACCAATACCCTGTACAGTTGTAGCAAATCTTCTCTGCTTTTATACTCCATCCCCCTTGCAATAAAGGCCAACATTCCATTTGCCTTACTGATTACTTGCTGTACCTGCATGCTAACTTTTTGTGTTTCATGTACAAGGATCCCCAGGTCCCTCTGTACTGCAGCATTTTGTAATCTCTCCCAATTTAAGTAATAACTTGCTTTATTATTTTTCCTACCAAAGTGGATAACCTCACTATTATGATAGTTACTTTCCAAATCTCAAGCACGAATCCCCTTTGTACGAATTCCCTCAAGATATGGGGCAAGGACATCACTGATGAGGGACCCTTGTACGAAATTCATCCAGGTCTGGCGTCTTTTGTCTTCCTACAATTTTTAAAAAAATTATTCGTTCACGGGATGTGGGCGTCGCTGGCCAGGCCGGCATTTATTACCCATCCCTAATTGCCCCTTGAGAAGGTGGTGGTGAGCCGCCTTCTTGAACCGCTGCAGTCCGTGTGGTGAAGGTGTTTCCACAGTGCTGACTTTGTCGGAGCGGTTTGGTACTGAGGCTCGCTGGGCCATTCCAGAGGGTCAGTTAATGGTCAGCCACATTGCTGTGGGTCTGGAGTCACCGATCGGCCAGGCCGGGTAAGGGCGGCAGATTTCCTTCCCTAAAGGGGTATTCGTGAACGAGATGGGTTTTTCCGACCATCCGGTAGTTTCATGGCCGCCATTACTGATACTGTTTTTTTTAATTCCAGATTTATTTAACTAACTGAATTTAAATTCCCCAGCTGCCGCGGTGGGAGTTGAACCACAGTAGGGTAACAATTGATTCACAGCGTGCAATGGGAACAGAGTCACACAATGAAAGGTTAAATGGAGATTCAGCTTGTAATTGTCACAACAAACAAAAATTCATTTAAATTAGTATTTGCTGACGATCGTCACAAACTCCTGGCCGAATGGCTTGTTCTGTGCTGTGGATTCGACGTAATGCACAGCACAGGAAGAGGCCACTGGGCCCCACCGCTCCGTGCCGGGGTTTATGCTCCACACCAGCCCCCTCCCACCCCTCTTCATTTCACCATATCTTTCTATTCCTTTCCCCCTCGTATGTTTATCCAGCTTCCCTTTAAATGATTCGATGCTATTCGCCTCAACCCCTCCCTGTGGGAGCGAGTTTCACATTCTCACCCCTCTCGGGGGGGGGATGAAAGCAGCAAGCAAGATCATAGAACCATAGGGGCCACCCATTTAAAACTGAGATGAGGAGGAATTTCTTCTCTGAGGGTTGTAAATCTGTGGAATTCGCTGCCTCAGAGAGCTGTGGAAGCTGGGTCATTGAATAAATTTAAGACAGAGACAGACAGTTTCTTAACCGATAAGGGGATAAGGGGTTATGGGGAGGGGGCGGGGAAGTGGACCTGAGTCCATGATCGAATCAGCCATGATCGTATTAAATGGTGGAGCAGGCTCGAGGGGCCGAATGACCGACTCCTGCTCCTATTTCTTATGTTATCAAAATTTACGGCATGGAAGAAGGCTAGTTTGTCCCAACGTGTTCACGCCGGCCGACAAATCCCACTCTCCAGCTCTGGGTCCGTAGCCCTGTGGGTTACGGCACTTCAGGTGCACATCCAAGTACTTTTTAAATGTGGTGAGGGTTTCTGCCTCTACCACCCTTTCGGGCAGTGAATTCCAGACCCCCACCACCCTCTGGGTGAAGAAATTTCCCCCCAAATCCCCACATCCCACGAACAAGAAAAAGTCAGGCAGGCAGCTGTGGCACCCCGGACAAGAGTCGGTATGTTCACAGGGGGATAATCCAAGAGGTGCACTACTCACTTGATCCCTCGAGATGCCGGCATTTTTTTTCCGATTCCACTCGCTGTAATGGAGACAGACTCCATTCCGATCGAAGATGTACAGATTATGAACCGTCATCTGATGGGAAATATCGCATAAAGTCAAAGCACGAAGACATAATCAAATGTGGTTTACAGGACAGTAATGGCCAACAAGCTCGACGACAACAACCTGCATTTATATAGCGCCTTTAACGTAATAAAACACCCCATGGCACTTTACAGCAGTGTTCTAGCACAAAACAGATAAATTTGACACCGAGCCACACAAGTAGAAATTAGCACAGATGACCAAAAGCTAGGCTAAAGAGGTCAGTTTTAAGGGGTGGCTTGAAGGAGGAGAGAGAGGCGGAGAGGTTTAGGGAGGGAGTTCCAGAGCTTGGGGCCCAGGCAACAGAAGGCACGGCCACCGATGGTGGAGCGATTATAATCAGGGATGGTCAGGAGGGCAGAATTAGAGGAGCGCAGATATCTCGGGGGGTTGTGGGGCTGGAGGAGATTACAGAGATAGGGAGGGGCGAGGGCCATGGAGGTATTTGTAAACAAGGATGGGAATTTTGAAATCGAGGCGTTGCTTAACCGGGAGTCAGTGTAGGTCAGCGAGCACAGGGGGTGATGGGTGAGCGGGACTGGGTGCGAGCTAGGACAAGGGGCAGTGAGCACAGGGGCTGATGGGTGAGTGGGACTGGGTGCGAGCTAGGACAAGGGGCAGTGAGCACAGGGGGTGATGGGTGAGCGGGACTCGGTGCGAGTTAGGACACGGGGCAGCGAGCACAGGGGGTGATGGGTGAGCGGGACTGGGTGCGAGTTAGGACACGGGGCAGCGAGCACAGGGGGTGATGGGTGAGTGGGACTGGGTGCGAGTTAGGACACGGGGCAGCCGAGATTTGGATCACCTCAAGTTTATGTAGGGTAGAATGTGGGAGGCCGGCCAGGACTGCGTTGGAATAGTCAAGTCTGGAGGGGACAAAGGCGTGGACATGGGACAGACTGTTGATAGCCAGTGATCCTTGGTGTCAAATACATACGTGACCACCTCCAAGAGTTGAAATTAAGGCTCATTGCATTGCCTTCTCTAAACCAGTGGCTATAAACTATCATCTCCCACAGTCTGCCATTCCTCTTATAATCAAAACCCACAGCTAGACAAATACTTTTTGATTAACCCCTTTCCTGCTCCTCAAACCTTGAGCTGTCCTGAATGAAGTTTTGGAACAGTCCTCCCAGATCAGACCCTCTCCACCACTCCCACTCCCACCCCTATTAGCACACCAGGGCACACCTCATCTGCTAAAGAGCAATTAAAATACTTGCATGCCAATTAATCGGTTAATTGTAAGTCAGAAATGGGTCCCAGCTGAGCGGAGAGGATGGGCGGTTGTCCTTGGTAGCTCCCCCTTCCTTTTTATAGGGGGCACTTGTAAACTTTATGATTTTATTGCCCCAAAAAAATCACAAAAAAAACAAAAAAAGTTAAAAAAAAAAGGGCAGTTGAAAAATGTTTGGAGTGTCCCCCAGATTGGGGGGCATTTGACTTAATTGGTTAATTTTGTCTCCTATTAAAAGAGTTGTCCAGGGTAGCCCTCCCACTATTTGTCGGGGACTTGGCTTGGAGGGTGGTGCACGGAGCAGTCCCGTGCAATAAATTTTTAAGTTAGTTCACGGGGTCCCAGGACGCCTGCAATTTCTGCGGTCTGGAAGAGTCCGTGTTCCACGTTTTTATTGAATGCATGAGGTTGCAGCCCCTGTTCCAATATTTAAAGGGGCTGCTCCTGAAATTCTAGCTTGCACTTCAGTCCCACACTCCTGATCTTTGGGCACCCTGTGCGGAGGGGAGCGGGTAGGTCCGAGGGCCTCCTCGTAGGACTGCTCCCGGGCACGGCCAAGGGGGTCATCAGCCGGTCCAGGCAGCGGGCGGTCGAGGGGGTCGTTCAGCCCGACTGCCTGCCTCTCTTCCGTGGTTACATCCGGTCCAGGGTGTCCCTGGAGATGGAGCACGCGGTGTCCACCGGTACGCTCGCGGCCTTCCGCGAGAGCTGGGCGCCGGAGGGACTGGAGTGCATCATCACCCCCGGCAACCAAATTTCAATTTGATTTAAGTTTCTGTTCAAAGTTTTATTTGGAAATTTGCGGGTTCTAGTGCCCTTGCCAAAAGGGAGCACCCTGATTTAAAGTTCGGCTTAAAATAGTTGTACAGGGTCGAGGCTGTGATTGAGTGACAATATAGACAGCTTGCAGTGGGGAGAGCTGAAAGCTCGGCTGATCCGATGGGCAGTCGCTTAAAGTACTGTCCCTTTACCGATTGAAACCCGAATTTCTGTTACAGCCCAGACTGATTAGATCAGAGTCGACTTCCCCAGGATTTACACCTCCACCCATCGCCCAGTCACACGTGGCTCAGTGGGCAGCACCCTCGGCTGAGTCAGAAAGTCCTGGGTTCAAGTCCCACTCCAGAGACTTGAGCACAAAAATCCAGGCTGGCACGCCTCGGTGCAGTGCCGCACTGTCGGAGGGGCAGTACTGAGGGAGCCCCGCACTGTCGGAGGGGCAGTACTGAGGGAGCGCTACCCCTCCGACAGTGCGGGGCTCCCTCAGTACTGCCCCTCCGACAGTGCGGCGCTCCCTCAGTACTGCCCCTCCGACAGTGCGGCACTCCCTCAGTACTGCCCCTCCGACAGTGCGGCGCTCCCTCAGTACTGCCCCTCCGACAGTGCGGCGCTCCCTCAGTACTGCCCCTCCGACAGTGCGGCGCGCCCTCAGTACTGCCCCTCCGACAGTGCGGCGCTCCCTCAGTACTGCGAGAGTGCCACCAATAGCAACTTCTGAACTACATAATTGCACAATATTTCCTCCTTTGTGCCCCCGTGCTGCTCCCAATTGATCTGTAATGTCTCCCCCGGCCCTCCTGCTCCCCCTGTGCCATTCACGTTGGCTGCCTATGCTCCCCAGACAGTGTCAGTCTGTCTGTCTGACTCGCAGCCTCAATCTCTGACTGTGTCTGAGTGCCTCTCAGTCCGAGTCTCACTCTCAATATGTGTCATTCTGAGTCTCAGCCTCTCTCACTCCACACTCAGTCTCTCTCAGTCTGTCTGTATCTCTGTGTCTCCTACTCTGTCTGTCTGTCTCTCACTCTCTCTCTCTCTGTGTCTCTCTCCCTCTGTCTGTCTCTCTGTCCCTGTGTCTCTCTCTCTCTGTGTCCCTGTCTCACTCCTTCTCTCTCTGTCCCTCTCTCTCTCCCTGTGTGTGTCTCTCTCTCTCTCTCTCCCGGTGTCTGTCTGTGTCCCTGTGTCTCTCTCACTCTGTGTCCCTGTCTCACTCCTTCTCTCTGTCTGTCCCTCTCTCTCCCTGTGTGTGTGTGTCTCTCTCTCTCTCCGTGTCTGTCTCTGTGTCCCTGTCTCACTCTTTGTCCCTGTCTCACTCCTTCTCTCTGTCTGTCCCTCTCTCTCCCTGTGTGTGTGTGTCTCTCTCTCTCTCCGTGTCTGTCTCTGTGTCCCTGTCTCACTCTTTGTCCCTGTGTGTCCCTCTCTCTCGCCCTGTGTGTGTGTGTGTGTGTGTGTGTGTGTGTCTCTCTCTCTCTCTCTCCCTGTGTCTGTCTGTGTCCCTGTCTCACTCTTTGTCCCTGTGTCTCTCTCACTCTCTCTGTGTCCCTGTCTCACTCTCTGTCTGTGTCTGTGTCCCTGTCTCTCACTCTCTCTCCCCTTGTGTCTGTCTCTCGGTGTGTCCCTGTCTCTCTCTCTCTCTGACCCTGTGTCCCTGTCTCACTCTCTCTGTCCCTCTCATTCTCTCTCTATGTCTCTCTGTCCCTCTCTCTCCCTCTATGTCTGTCTCTCTCTCTCCCTGTGTCTGTCTTTCTTTCTCTCTCCGTGTGTGTCTCTCTCCCTGTGTCCTGTCTCACTCTCTCTCTCCCTCTGTGTCTCTGTCTCACTCCTTCTCTCTGTCTGTCCCTCTCTCTCTCCCTCTGTCCCTGTCTCACTCTCTCTGTCTGTGTCCCTGTCTCACTCTCTGTCCCTGTCTCTCTCTCTCCCTCTCTCTGTGTCCCTGTCTCACTCTCTGTCCCTCTCTGTCCCTCTCTCTCTCTCCCCCTCTCTCTCTGTCCCTCTCTCCCTCTCTCTCTGTCTGTCCCTCCCTCTGTGTCCCTGTCTCACTCTCTCTCTCTCTCTCTGTCTCACTCTCTCTCCCTCTCTCTGTCTCACTCTCTCTGCCTCTCACTCTCTCTCTGTCC